>NW_028142719.1:0-160464 GCF_055691185.1 Crinia signifera
TTTTCGTATTGGTATTTCCCTACGACTGCATACGACTGTTTCAGTCATATGCAAAGTCGTGTTCCGGAGGGGAATGTACAAAGCAGTCATATACGACTGCTTTGTAACCCACCGATGTCGTAGGAATTCATATTAGCTGCACATATATACGGCCGCTAATACGAATTAGTGGAGGCAGTCTGCACGGATCAGTCAGATCCATCATATCAGTCAGATCAATCATATCAGTCAGATCCGTGCAGGCTGCAGTGTTTAAAAAAAATAGAAAAAATAAATAAATAAAAAAAAAAACAGCGTGGGGTCCCCCCCACAGCTGTAACCAGCACCAGGCTGAAGGAGCCTATAGGGGTTCTCCGATTTTTAACAACCAGCCCCAGGCTCCAGGTCCGGGGATGGTTCCCAAAATACGGGGGACAAAATGACTCGGGGTCCCCCGTATTTTAAGAACCAGCCCCAGACCAAACCAGCTAGCAGGGTAATGCCACAGCCGGGGGAGACTTTTAATACAAGTCCCCCCGGCCAAAACATTAACCCTACTGACAAGTCAGCTTGGCCAGGGGCCCTGGGGGAGTGGGGACCCCCCAATAAAGGGGTCCCCCCCCCTCCAGGACTTACCTGACCAGGCTGAAGCCTGGTGCTGTCATCGATGCCCCTGGGCGGTGGGCATCGGGCATCGAGCTGATACTGGTGTAAAAAAATAGATGAAAAAAACTATTGTTTTAAACTGTGGAACTATGAGTCCCAGCAAGCCTCCCTGCAAGCTGGGACTTGGAGAACCACAAGTCCCAGCCTGCGGGGCATTAAGGGCCCGCTGGGTCTTGGAGTTCCACAGTAAAAAAAATTGTTACATAAATACACACTGACACATGAAAAATAAAACTTTAATACACACATTACACACATACTGATACTTACCTATCTTGATCCCGTAGGTAGGTCCCAGGGTCCGGTCAAAGTATGAGCAAGCCTGGAGAAACACTTAGACGATACAGTAAGTGTTTCTAGGGCACTGGATGGTGACAGTGACAGACATGAATCATGTCCCATCCTGTACATATAGACAGAATACATCAGAATTAAAACAACAAAATGATTCTGTAAGTGAAACAAATGAACCGATTCTCGATGACGCCGCTGTTTCCTGCACTGTCACTTCCTGGCTGGGGGCTGAATGTCACCTCCCATGTACGGACACTCGGCCATAGGCTTGTTCCCCTGGTCTTTTATAGATTGGTCATGTTACATCCGTCAGTACCCACAATGCCTGGCAGCTGCAGGGAGAGGCTGGCACCAGCCGAGACGCAGAACATGCATTGTACTGGTAATAATAGCTGTGCGCACGGAGAACTGCTTCTGACGGATGACAGCTGTCACACAGACATGTAATTTACCTACCGCGTGACATTTCCATCCTCCTCACTTATTATTTACTGACAGCACCAATTAGATATACAGGTACACACTGCGACAGCTACACTGATGGGAGCGTCAGAGGAGAGGAGGACGGCAATAACGGAGCACAGCGCAAAGTCACAGAATACAGAGACACAGGTACCCACAGCGCCCGTATACCACTGATCATACATAATATACAGAGACACAGGTACCCACAGCGCCCGTATACCACTGATCATACATAATATACAGAGAGAGGTACCCACAGCACCCGTATACCACTGATCATACATAATATACAGAGACAGGTACACACAGCACCCGTATACCACTGATCATACATAATATACATACACAGGTACCCACAGCGCCCTTATACCACTGATCATACATAATATACAGACACAGGTAACCACAGCGCCCGTATACCACTGATCATACATAATATACAGACACAGGTAACCACAGCGCCCGTATACCACTGATCATACATAATATACAGAGACACAGGTACCCACAGCGCCCGTATACCACTGATCATACATAATATACAGACACAGGTACCCACAGCGCCCGTATACCACTGATCATACATAATATACAGACACAGGTACCCACAGCGCCCGTATACCACTGATCATACATAATATACAGACACAGGTACCCACAGCGCCCATATACCACCGATCATACATAATATACAGACACAGGTAACCACAGCGCCCGTATACCACTGATCATACATAATATACAGACACAGGTACCCACAGCGCCCATATACCACCGATCATACATAATATACAGACACAGGTAACCACAGCGCCCGTATACCACCGATCATACATAATATACAGACACAGGTAACCACAGCGCCCGTATACCACTGATCATACATAATATACAGACACAGGTACCCACAGCGCCCGTATACCACTGATCATACATAATATACAGACACAGGTACCCACAGCGCCCGTATACCACTGATCATACATAATATACAGACACAGGTAACCACAGCGCCCATCTACTACTGATCATACATAATATACAGACACAGGTACCCACAGCGCCCGTATACCACTGATCATACATAATATACAGACACAGGTAACCACAGCACCCGTATACCACTGATCATACATAATATACAGAGACACAGGTAACCACAGCGCCCGTATACCACTGATCATACATAATATACAGACACAGGTACACACAGCGCCCGTATACCACTGATCATACATATATACAGACACAGGTACCCACAGCGCCCGTATACCACTGATCATACATAATATACAGACACAGGTACCCACAGCACCCGTATACCACTGATCATACATAATATACAGACACAGGTAACCACAGCGCCCGTATACCACTGATCATACATAATATACAGACACAGGTACCCACAGCGCCCGTATACCACTGATCATACATAATATACAGACACAGGTACCCACAGCGCCCGTATACCACTGATCATACATAATATACAGACACAGGTACCCACAGCACCCGTATACCACTGATCATACATAATATACAGACACAGGTAACCACAGCGTCCTTATACCACTGATCATACATAATATACAGAGACAGGTACCCACAGCGCCCATATACCACTGATCATACATAATGTACAGACACAGGTAACCACAGCGCCCGTATAACACTGATCATACATAATATACAGAGACACAGGTACCCACAGCGCCCGTATACCACTGATCATACATAATATACAGACACAGGTACCCACAGCACCCGTATACCACTGATCATACATAATATACAGAGACACAGGTAACCACAGTGCCCGTATACCACTGATCATACATAATATACAGGTACACACTTCGACAGCTACACTGAATGGGAGCGTCAGGGGAGAGGACGGCAATAACGGAGCACAGCGCAAAGTCACAGAATACAGAGACACAGGTACCCACAGCGCCCGTATACAGTACCACTGATCATCTCTTATATATTTGGCTACATCTGTCACTCAAAGTGTGTCTGAAGCTGTAACGCTGGGTGGAGCCTCTGACTCACATGACAGAGAACCAGCCCAGTGAGCCCACAGACAGTGCCAGACACCCTCTGCCTCTCCATGTTACACAACAAAGACACAGCTACTCACCAGACACACCAGGTGAGCGCCCCACACCGCCATACCTCCCAACATGACCCTCTCCAGGAGGGACAGAATGCTCTGTTTGTGGACTTCCATCTTAATTTAGGATTGTCATCACCTGTTTTAAACAGGGTAATTGATAAGAAAGGTGTTTAAGCACAGGTGATGGTAATCCATAAATTAAGAAGAAAGTCCAGAAACAGAGCAATGTGTCCCTCCCCCCCCTCCCCATTCACGGCAACCCCACGATTAAATGGCACATGCAAAACACTGACATGGCTATGGTCGACAATGAAAAAGGTTGACAAGATTTATTTTTCACTTTTTCAATGTTTTCATATTCATTCTCATGTGTCGACATGGACACCAATGAAGTGCCACACTTATGTCAACATTTACATGTGTTGACCTTTCTGTGTTGATTTTTTCTTGTGGCGATTCGCGGCACCCCCCGCAACTCCCTCCCGTGATTTGCAGCACACCCCCCGCAATTCGCGGCACCCCCGGTGACCCCCGCGATTCGCGGCCCCACCCCGTGACACCCCCCCCTCCTGCGATACGCGGCACCCCGCGACCCCCCTCCCGCAATTCGCGCCAACCCCCTGGGCCCCCCCTCGCGAGGTTCATGGTGCCCCCCACGACCCCCCAACCGCGATTCCCCACCCCTGACCCCCCCTCCTGTCATTGCGCCAACCACCCGCCCCGGCGACCCACCCTCCCGCGATTCACTGCAACACCCCGTGCCCCCCCCTTCCCACGATTCGCGGCACCCACACCCCCCCGTGACCCCCCCTCCCGCAATTCACGGCATCCCCACGATTAAATGGCACATGCAAAACACTGACATGGCTATGGTCGACAATGAAAAAGGTTGACAAGATTTATTTTTCACTTTTTTAATGTTTTCATATTCATTCTCATGTGTCGACATGGACACCAATGAAGTGCCACACTTATGTCAACAATTACATGTGTTGACCTTTCTTGTGGCGATTCGCGGCACCCCCCGCAACCCCCCTCCCGCGATTTGCAGCACACCCCCCGCAATTCGCAGCACCCCCGGTGACTCCCGCGATTCGCGGCCCCACCCCGTGACACCCCCCTCCTGCGATTCACGGCACCCCGCGACCCCCCCTCCCGCGATTCGCGCCAACCCCCTAGGCCCCCCTCGCGAGGTTCACGGTGCCCCCCACGACCTCCCCCAACCGCGATTCCCCACCCCTGACCCCCCTCCTGTCATTGCGGCAACCCCCCGCCCCCACGACCAACCCTCCTGCGATTCACTGCAACCCCCCGCGCCCCCCCACGACACCTGTTCTGTTTTTACTGTAGGTGTTTTAAGTCAGATCTTTTACTGCTACTATTACTGTTTATGTAAATGCATTCTGAATGACAGCAACATCCTACCATCCTTCTACAAGAATATATAACATACTAGGTGATTCATCGCGCCCCGTGCCCTCCCCCCCTCCTGCAATTCACGGACCCCCCGCGCACCCCTAAGCCCCTCTTTAGTCCCCCGTATACTCACACACCCCTATCACTACCCAGCTTCCTGCTCTCCTGAACCGTAACTTCCACCTCATACAATTCTAACCATCTTTCTCATATACAAATGTTCACAAATTAAGGGGGCGCAGCCCCTTACGACGGTGTGAAGAGCGCCCGTAGGGCGCGATGAATCACCTAGTACATAATATACAGACACAGGTACCCACATCGCCCGTATACCACTGATCATACATAATATACAGACACAGGTAACCACAGCGCCCGTATACCACTGATCATACATAATATACAGACACAGGTACCCACAGCACCCGTATACCACTGATCATACATAATATACAGACACAGGTAACCACAGCACCCGTATACCACTGATCATACATAATATACAGAGACAGGTAACCACAGCGCCCTTATACCACTGATCATACATAATATACAGAGACAGGTACCCACAGCGCCCGTATACCACTGATCATACATAATATACAGACACAGGTAACCACAGCGCCCGTATACCACTGATCATACATAATATACAGACACAGGTACCCACAGCGCCCGTATACCACTGATCATACATAATATACAGACACAGGTAACCACAGCGCCCGTATACCACTGATCATACATAATATACAGACACAGGTACCCACAGCGCCCGTATACCACTGATCATACATAATATACAGACACAGGTAACCACAGCGCCCGTATACCACTGATCATACATAATATACAGACACAGGTAACCACAGCGCCTGTATACCACTGATCATACATAATATACAGGTACACACTACGACACCTACACTGAATGGGAGCGTCAGAGGAGAGGAGGACGGCAATAACGGAGCACAGCGCAAAGTCACAGAATACAGAGACACAGGTACCCACAGCGCCCGTATACCACTGATCATACATAATATACAGAGACTAAGAAAAAGAAGAAAAAAGACTCTCTCTTTGTTGGGGCACTCTTAGATTACTGAGATTTTAACAGAGATAAAAATTATTATCACATATCTGGAAGTAGGGAAGAACCTACAGACCACTTGCCTGTGTGTGATCCAGAGATAAGAAAAGTAACCGGTTAAAAATACTAGATAACAAGGTTCAGGAAAACAGAGCTACAGTCCCTATGGACGGGGCTGTCTCCAAGTCCTGTTTATGAAAGTATTGCAAATATTAAAATGTAGCTTTTAATGTAAACTCTTTAAAATATACTAGACAAACATATAGACGAAACAAAAACATATATATAAATACACAAACATGTGCAGCAGGTTAATGCAATGCAGCACAATCTGAAACCGCTACAGATAACCATGCACAATAGGGCTCATATGTTGTAACTTGGTACAGAAATAGTTGCAACAAAGTTGCTTTATATCTTAATGGCTTGGTGGGTGAAAAGTACAACCCGTCACAGTTACACACAGGAATTGTTCCTTTTCCTGAGTGTGAAGTTAGTACCACAGAGGCCTATAGTTGCAAGGCTGAAGGATTTTTGTATCAATTATTTGGACATTTCGGCATCCATTATTTGGACACTGTCGGCATTTACACAGAGGTTGACAATAAAGATTGTTCCAAAAGGCTGCAATTGGTACAAATGTACAGGTCAATGTATTGGTTTTAGGTCTGAGCTAAAACGAACTCTTATTGGTTGTATTTTGCCGACCGCTATCGTGTCAACATATAACGCCTGTAATCAGCAGTACATTAGTCGGTAGACCGACACCTGAGTGTTATTCATGCACTGTAATCAGATGGTAAATGGATACTTTAACTAGCACATACAGTGTTGCCAGGATGTTATCACACTCTGCCCTCCACTGTGTCGGCAGTTACACAAATGTTAGCGTTAAAAATCAATATATAGTAGCGGTTTAGCACAGATGTGCAGACAAATATATCAGCCTCCTGTTGGTTATATTCAGCCGACCGTTCTCGTGTCGACAGAACAGATTATACTTTGCTGTCTTTACTTATGCACTGCAATCAGTTAATAATTGGATACTTAACTAGCGCATATGGTGTTACCAGGATACTATCACAATCTGCCCTCCACTGTGTCAGCAGTAACACGATGATGATATGGTGATCATGATATGACTGAATGTGCTAACATGGGTCCAATACAGCATTTGTTATGCTACCTCCCGTTCTTTCCCTTTCCTTACCCTGATTTCATAAATAACGCCCCTTCTATAGAGGTGCTATATTATCAGTATTTTCCTATTTCCTTTCCAAACTTCGTAATAGCCCAATATGTGAACTTTGATTAATTGGTTCTATACCTTCTAATACAAAGAGGGCTGTAGAAACCAATTAAGTGTGCATGTAAGCCACAACATCAGCAACCAATATGATCCAATTAGTGTTGATTGACAACAGGCAAACTAGATAAAAGGCGGTTACACGCCTTACCTTACCATACACTGACCCTGAAGAAGCCTGACCTCAGGTGAAACGATCGTTGGTTTCTAGTGGGAGTGACGCAGTCATTGAGCGCCTCCTGAACATTGTTTCACAAACCACAGCAGCAGCAGCCGCGCTGCTGACCGACTTAGCGCTATTCCAGCGCTTTGGACATCTACAGTCTAGCTCTGCCTTACCAGTGATAGCAGCAGCAACCGCACCACAGACTGGCTTCAGCGCCGGCAGAGCGCTTCCATCACTGATCTAACCACAATAGAAGCAGCCGCGCCGTGGACCGACTCAGCGCTATTCCAGCGCTGTGGACACTTACAGCATATTTCTGCTTCACCTGCCATAACAGTAGCCAAAGTACCGTCTCAGCAACCCTTGCAGTCCTCTCCACGAGATTTTCGTGGAGACAGCCGTCTGACAGTTACAGCATACCCGTTCGGGTCAGTCACAGAGCTGTCCAGCGCAGCGCAGTGTGTGCGCTCACAGGTATTCGTTTACCCGCGTCCCTATAACCTTCTCTCCCCCCTGGCTCCTTCCCTTACCCCTTATCCGCTACCTTCTGTCTCCCCTCCAACTCTCTTTTCACCAACCCCCCTTTTTTTCTATTAGGTGTAATAAATCCCCTGGTGTCACTATAAGCCCGCTCACCCACCATACCTTAAAGAGCCCATCCAATCACAGATGGCAGCTTACTGGGGGTGTATGAAGGTATAACAGGAGAAGGGAGACCTCTCCAAGTCATATACAGTATTCCACCCCTAGTGATAGGTATATCAGGTGGGCAGCAGCCGCTTTTACACTATAGGGTAGCACCTATCTTTACTCTTCTGACTCCACTCAGGGCAGAGCTCTTCCCCCACAATACTCATAAAAGCCCACAACTATCAGGTGGTAGCTGACATTTGGACGTGGGCAGCCTGCCAGAGGGGAAAAGGAGACTTTCCAATCCTCCAACCAGACTACCCCACCTTTGTCAAGGGTATATAAAGTCGGTGGGATCACTCATACCCGGTGGATACAGTCAGATTCTTAGCTCTATCTGGTTTCTACTTTCATATTTTCCTACTTACCTTTTCTCCTTTTGGTTGTCATACTCCCCTATCCCCTTCCCGGTGTATACCCAAACCCCTTTTCCCAACCCTCCACCCCAACATTCCCAATCCCTATCCAACTACTTAGCGGGAACGTCTATATTATCTCTAGATGATGTGCGACTCAGATAATTGAATATAAATACAGCAATCGAGCTTCCTGGTGATTCTATTGATATTATTGTCACTGTTAAAAACTGTTATCTGTAAGTCCTGCAAGTCCTACCTGATATTACGCATACTGTGGTTAGACTGTTTTAGACATACTCTCAAACAAAACAGATACTGTAGCATAATCGGCTCTGTCGACACAAGAGCTGTTGGCTGAGCAGTAGGTTGCTTTATATTTTTCTGTATATCTGTGCCAACCATCACTATATATCAATTCTTACACGCCAATATTTGTGTTACTGCTGACACAGTGGAGGGCAGATTGTGATAGTATCCTGGTAACACCATATGCGCTAGTTAAGTATCCAATTATTAACCGATAATATACAGAGACACAGGTACCCACAGCGCCCGTATACCACTGATCATACATAATATACAGACACAGGTAACCACAGCGCCCGTATACCACTGATCATACATAATATACAGAGACACAGGTACCCACAGCGCCCGTATACCACTGATCATACATAATATACAGACACAGGTACACACAGCGCCCGTATACCACTGATCATACATAATATACAGACACAGGTACCCACAGCGCCCGTATACCACTGATCATACATAATATACAGACACAGGTAACCACAGCGCCCGTATACCACCGATCATACATAATATACAGACACAGGTAACCACAGCGCCCGTATACCACTGATCATACATAATATACAGAGACACAGGTAACCACAGCACCCGTATACCACTGATCATACATAATATACAGAGACACAGGTACCCACAGCGCCCGTATACCACTGATCATACATAATATACATACACAGGTAACCACAGCACCCGTATACCACTGATCATACATAATATACAGACACAGGTACCCACAGCGCCCGTATACCACTGATCATACATAATGTACAGACACAGGTAACCACAGCACCCATATACCACTGATCATACATAATATACAGAGATACAGGTACCCACAGCACCCGTATACCACTGATCATACATAATATACAGACACAGGTAACCACAGCGCCCGTATACCACTGATCATACATAATATACAGAGACACAGGTACCCACAGCGCCCGTATACCACTGATCATACATAATATACAGACACAGGTACACACAGCGCCCGTATACCACTGACCATACATAATATACAGACACAGGTAACCACAGCACCCGTATACCACTGATCATACATAATATACAGAGATACAGGTACCCACAGCGCCCGTATACCACTGATCATACATAATATACAGAGATACAGGTACCCACAGCGCCCGTATACCACTGATCATACATAATATACAGACACAGGTAACCACAGCACCCGTATACCACTGATCATACATAATATACAGACACAGGTAACCACAGCGCCCGTATACCACTGATCATACATAATATACAGACACAGGTAACCACAGCGCCCGTATACCACTGATCATACATAATATACAGAGACAGGTAACCACAGCGCCCGTATACCACTGATCATACATAATATACAGACACAGGTAACCACAGCGCCCGTATACCACTGATCATACATAATATACAGACACAGGTAACCACAGCGCCCGTATACCACTGATCATACATAATATACAGACACAGGTACCCACAGCGCCCGTATACCACTGATCATACATAATATACAGACACAGGTAACCACAGCGCCTGTATACCACTGATCATACATAATATACAGACACAGGTACCCACAGCGCCCGTATACCACTGATCATACATAATATACAGAGACACAGGTACCCACAGCGCCCGTATACCACTGATCATACATAATATACAGACACAGGTACCCACAGCGCCCGTATACCACTGATCATACATAATATACAGACACAGGTACCCACAGCGCCCGTATACCACTGATCATACATAATATACAGACACAGGTACCCACAGCGCCCGTATACCACTGATCATACATAATATACAGACACAGGTAACCACAGCGCCCGTATACCACTGATCATACATAATATACAGACACAGGTAACCACAGCGCCCGTATACCACTGATCATACATAATATACAGACACAGGTACCCACAGCGCCCGTATACCACTGATCATACATAATATACAGACACAGGTACCCACAGCGCCCGTATACCACTGATCATACATAATATACAGACACAGGTACCCACAGCGCCCGTATACCACCGATCATACATAATATACAGACACAGGTAACCACAGCGCCCGTATACCACTGATCATACATAATATACAGACACAGGTACCCACAGCGCCCGTATACCACTGATCATACATAATATACAGAGACACAGGTAACCACAGCGCCCGTATACCACTGATCATACATAATATACAGACACAGGTAACCACAGCACCCGTATAACACCGATCATACATAATATACATACACAGGTAACCACAGCGCCCGTATACCACTGATCATACATAATATACATACACAGGTATCCACAGCGCCCGTATACCACTGATCATACATAATATACAGAGACACAGGTACCCACAGCACCCGTATACCACTGATCATACATAATATACAGACACAGGTAACCACAGCGCCCGTATACCACTGATCATACATAATATACAGACACAGGTACCCACAGCGCCCGTATACCACTGATCATACATAATATACAGACACAGGTAACCACAGCGCCCGTATACCACTGATCATACATAATATACAGACACAGGTAACCACAGCGCCCGTATACCACTGATCATACATAATATACAGACACAGGTACCCACAGCGCCCGTATACCACTGATCATACATAATATACAGACACAGGTACCCACAGCGCCCGTATACCACTGATCATACATAATATACAGACACAGGTACCCACAGCGCCCGTATACCACCGATCATACATAATATACAGACACAGGTAACCACAGCGCCCGTATACCACTGATCATACATAATATACAGACACAGGTACCCACAGCGCCCGTATACCACTGATCATACATAATATACAGAGACACAGGTAACCACAGCGCCCGTATACCACTGATCATACATAATATACAGACACAGGTAACCACAGCACCCGTATAACACCGATCATACATAATATACATACACAGGTAACCACAGCGCCCGTATACCACTGATCATACATAATATACATACACAGGTATCCACAGCGCCCGTATACCACTGATCATACATAATATACAGACACAGGTACCCACAGCGCCCGTATACCACTGATCATACATAATATACAGACACAGGTACCCACAGCGCCCATATACCACCGATCATACATAATATACAGAGAGAGGTACCCACAGCACCCGTATACCACTGATCATACATAACATACAGACACAGGTAACCACAGCACCCGTATACCACTGATCATACATAATATATATAGAAACACAGGTAACCACAGTGCCCGTATACCACTGATCATACATAATATATATAGAAACACAGGTAACCACAGCGCCCGTATACCACTGATCATACATAATATACAGACACAGGTACCCACAGCGCCCGTATACCACTGATCATACATAATATACAGACACAGGTACCCACAGCGCCCATATACCACCGATCATACATAATAAACAGACACAGGTACCCACAGCGCCCGTATACCACTGATCATACATAATATACAGAGACACAGGTAACCACAGCGCCCGTATACCACTGATCATACATAATATACAGACACAGGTACCCACAGCGCCCTTATACCACTGATCATACATAATATACAGACACAGGTACCCACAGCGCCCATATACCACCGATCATACATAATATACAGAGACACAGGTAATCACAGCACTCGTATACCACTGATCATACATAATATACAGACACAGGTACCCACAGCGCCCGTATACCACTGATCATACATAATATACAGAGACACAGGTACCCACAGCACCCGTATACCACTGACCATACATAATATACAGAGACACAGGTAATCACAGCACTCGTATACCACTGATCATACATAATATACAGACACAGGTACCCACAGCGCCCGTATACCACTGATCATACATAATATACAGACACAGGTACCCACAGCGCCCGTATACCACTGATCATACATAATATACAGACACAGGTAACCACAGCGCCCGTATACCACTGATCATACATAATATACAGACACAGGTACCCACAGCGCCCGTATACCACTGATCATACATAATATACATACACAGGTACCCACAGCGCCCGTATACCACTGATCATACATAATATACAGAGACACAGGTACCCACAGCACCCGTATACCACTGACCATACATAATATACAGAGACACAGGTAATCACAGCACTCGTATACCACTGATCATACATAATATACAGACACAGGTACCCACAGCGCCCGTATACCACTGATCATACATAATATACAGACACAGGTACCCACAGCGCCCGTATACCACTGATCATACATAATATACAGACACAGGTAACCACAGCGCCCGTATACCACTGATCATACATAATATACAGACACAGGTACCCACAGCGCCCGTATACCACTGATCATACATAATATACATACACAGGTACCCACAGCGCCCGTATACCACTGATCATACATAATATACAGAGACACAGGTACCCACAGCGCCCGTATATACCACTGATCATACATAATATACAGACACAGGTACCCACAGCGCCCGTATACCACTGATCATACATAATATACAGACACAGGTACCCACAGCGCCCGTATACCACTGATCATACATAATATACATACACAGGTACCCACAGCGCCCGTATACCACTGATCATACATAATATACAGACACAGGTAACCACAGCGCCTGTATACCACTGATCATACATAATATACAGACACAGGTACCCACAGCGCCCGTATACCACTGATCATACATAATATACATACACAGGTACCCACAGCGCCCGTATACCACTGATCATACATAATATACAGAGACACAGGTACCCACAGCGCCCGTATATACCACTGATCATACATAATATACAGACACAGGTACCCACAGCGCCCGTATACCACTGATCATACATAATATACAGACACAGGTACCCACAGCGCCCGTATACCACTGATCATACATAATATACATACACAGGTACCCACAGCGCCCGTATACCACTGATCATACATAATATACAGACACAGGTACCCACAGCGCCCATATACCACCGATCATACATAATATACAGAGAGAGGTACCCACAGCACCCGTATACCACTGATCATACATAACATACAGACACAGGTAACCACAGCACCCGTATACCACTGATCATACATAATATATATAGAAACACAGGTAACCACAGTGCCCGTATACCACTGATCATACATAATATATATAGAAACACAGGTAACCACAGCGCCCGTATACCACTGATCATACATAATATACAGACACAGGTACCCACAGCGCCCGTATACCACTGATCATACATAATATACAGACACAGGTACCCACAGCGCCCATATACCACCGATCATACATAATAAACAGACACAGGTACCCACAGCGCCCGTATACCACTGATCATACATAATATACAGAGACACAGGTAACCACAGCGCCCGTATACCACTGATCATACATAATATACAGACACAGGTACCCACAGCGCCCTTATACCACTGATCATACATAATATACAGACACAGGTACCCACAGCGCCCATATACCACCGATCATACATAATATACAGAGACACAGGTAATCACAGCACTCGTATACCACTGATCATACATAATATACAGACACAGGTACCCACAGCGCCCGTATACCACTGATCATACATAATATACAGAGACACAGGTACCCACAGCACCCGTATACCACTGACCATACATAATATACAGAGACACAGGTAATCACAGCACTCGTATACCACTGATCATACATAATATACAGACACAGGTACCCACAGCGCCCGTATACCACTGATCATACATAATATACAGACACAGGTACCCACAGCGCCCGTATACCACTGATCATACATAATATACAGACACAGGTAACCACAGCGCCCGTATACCACTGATCATACATAATATACAGACACAGGTACCCACAGCGCCCGTATACCACTGATCATACATAATATACATACACAGGTACCCACAGCGCCCGTATACCACTGATCATACATAATATACAGAGACACAGGTACCCACAGCACCCGTATACCACTGACCATACATAATATACAGAGACACAGGTAATCACAGCACTCGTATACCACTGATCATACATAATATACAGACACAGGTACCCACAGCGCCCGTATACCACTGATCATACATAATATACAGACACAGGTACCCACAGCGCCCGTATACCACTGATCATACATAATATACAGACACAGGTAACCACAGCGCCCGTATACCACTGATCATACATAATATACAGACACAGGTACCCACAGCGCCCGTATACCACTGATCATACATAATATACATACACAGGTACCCACAGCGCCCGTATACCACTGATCATACATAATATACAGAGACACAGGTACCCACAGCGCCCGTATATACCACTGATCATACATAATATACAGACACAGGTACCCACAGCGCCCGTATACCACTGATCATACATAATATACAGACACAGGTACCCACAGCGCCCGTATACCACTGATCATACATAATATACAGACACAGGTACCCACAGCGCCCGTATACCACTGATCATACATAATATACATACACAGGTACCCACAGCGCCCGTATACCACTGATCATACATAATATACAGACACAGGTAACCACAGCGCCTGTATACCACTGATCATACATAATATACAGACACAGGTACCCACAGCGCCCGTATACCACTGATCATACATAATATACATACACAGGTACCCACAGCGCCCGTATACCACTGATCATACATAATATACAGAGACACAGGTACCCACAGCGCCCGTATATACCACTGATCATACATAATATACAGACACAGGTACCCACAGCGCCCGTATACCACTGATCATACATAATATACAGACACAGGTACCCACAGCGCCCGTATACCACTGATCATACATAATATACATACACAGGTACCCACAGCGCCCGTATACCACTGATCATACATAATATACAGACACAGGTAACCACAGCGCCCGTATACCACTGATCATACCTAATATACAGACACAGGTACCCACAGCGCCCATATACCACCGATCATACATAATATACAGACACAGGTAACCACAGCGCCCGTATACCACTGATCATACATAATATACAGACACAGGTACCCACAGCGCCCATATACCACCGATCATACATAATATACAGACACAGGTAACCACAGCGCCCGTATACCACCGATCATACATAATATACAGACACAGGTAACCACAGCGCCCGTATACCACTGATCATACATAATATACAGAGACACAGGTACCCACAGCGCCCGTATACCACTGATCATACATAATATACAGACACAGGTAACCACAGCGCCCGTATACCACTGATCATACATAATATACAGACACAGGTACCCACAGCGCCCATATACCACCGATCATACATAATATACAGACACAGGTAACCACAGCGCCCGTATACCACTGATCATACATAATATACAGACACAGGTACCCACAGCGCCCGTATACCACCGATCATACATAATATACAGACACAGGTAACCACAGCGCCCGTATACCACCGATCATACATAATATACAGACACAGGTAACCACAGCGCCCGTATACCACTGATCATACATAATATACAGACACAGGTACCCACAGCGCCCATATACCACCGATCATACATAATATACAGACACAGGTAACCACAGCGCCCGTATACCACCGATCATACATAATATACAGACACAGGTAACCACAGCGCCCGTATACCACCGATCATACATAATATACAGACACAGGTAACCACAGCGCCCGTATACCACTGAACCACTTCTCAATAAACCACACAGTTCCGTTTAGGTACACTGACTGTTTTTTCAGGCTTCCTGTAAGCCGCTAATGTCTGCAGGTCCGCCGAGAGGTGGGGGGAGTGGTCACTAATTACCCGGGCCCGGGCTTACTGGAGGGGCCCTGGTCCGACCACCCCCTTTCCCATACCTCCCAACTGTCTCTCTTCCTGCGGGAACGTCCCGGTTTTCAGGGACGTTTCCACATCCCGCCCGGGGTCGCCAGTGTCCAGCATGAGGGGGGGGGGAGTTGGTAGACCCTCCAGCCTTAAGAGAATAGGCCCTGCGCGTGCACATAGCCTCTGCTGCAACATGAACATTTGCTGTGGTAAGTAACAGTAGATCCTGGTGATAGTCCAGGCCCAGATGAAGTAGAGGAAGCCATACATAGGGTGGCCCGGGTGTGATGGAGAATGTGACGCAGTAACGGTCACAGTAATGTGTCAGGGGAATAATACTAAAGAGAAAAAAAAACAGTGGGCGCCTTCTGTACACTAAACAATTTATTACACAAATACCACAGAAAACATATTAAACATAAAACAATGATTAGCATGCATGCAATACCTCAATAAAAAGATTAAAAAGCCATTTCACTGCATTTGCATTGTGATGTAACTAATAGTTACCAGTTCCTGGTTGGATGGGTAAATCGCTGGGTGTGGACAGATGTTTCAGTCTCGCACAATAATAGTGTGGGCAAACTTCTAATCTTCTAGCGGAATAATACTGTAGGAACAAAAAGAGGCCAAAAAAGAGGGGGGGGGAAATACAGATCCACAACCAAAACCCAATGAGGAACCAGATCCAAAACTAGCATCCAGTACATTGCATTATCCAGTGTTTATATACAGCTAATTTGGTGCAACACCTCAGAGAATGTGTGTGACATCTTCTGCGCAAATCAAAGAAATCCCGGGTTAATAAACACAAAGTGAAAGACTTTGTAAACTGGGAAATGCGGAATATTTTACACAATTATTTATCAGTTCTAAGTAAGATAAATGTCACCAAAATCCACAGCCAATAGTAAACGAGTCACACGTGTCCCGATTCCCACCAGACTATTAAGATTAATTTGTAAATGGAAATTAAAGCAACAAGATTGTCCCTAGGTGATCCGTCTCCATGGAAACCACTTTCATCCGGCTTTGCTATATTTCACATTGTGTTAATTAGCGGAGTTGTAGCGTTGTGTGGTGCGTCCATGTCGCACAAGGGTTAATAGACACCAATTAACCGATTCAGGTCTGTGCAGCCAATGAGCCTGAGGGCCTCATACATGATGTACTGCATATACAGTAAGATATACCATGACTGTAACCAATTGTAACTATCAATTATCAACACCTGTGGTGCTCAAGAATAACCTCTACCTGTTACCCAGCATGCACTTTACCATCATCTACCAGATGCAGGACAGGAAGGTGGAAGGGGCTGACCGAGAAGAGGAGAACAATCACTGTCATCTATACTACCTGTCTGCTCTACAGTCTTCCTCATTGTTCCAATGGTTCAGCTCGAACTATGGTTCCAGCAGAAGGTGCTATGCTCCAGGGCTCTGCTATTGTACAGAGGGTTTTTCAGTAGCAAGGTTCCCATAATACATCCACAATAGGAGAGGCCCAAAATAAGTTTTTGTCAGCTTCAAGTGTCCGAGAAAGAAAACGGGCATTACTTTGAAGAATGTTGGCTGTTATTCCAATGACTCCGGCTGGAGGATTTGGGTGGAGGAAATATGTGGAGGAGAGGGGATATAGAGCTGGTAAAGCACTTGGGTAAAGGAACAATGAGGAGTAGACATGTGAAGGCGCATTGTAAAGGACCTTGTAGAAGAATCTGGCTGGTGGAGTTGAGAGGTGCAGCTGTGTGGAGGAGCTTTAGAAGAGAATTAGAGAGTATGCAGAGGAGGTTGTTGGAGAATCTAAATAAAGAAGCTAGGAGATGTTGTATAAAGAAATTGTGTGGACAGCTGGTAAAGTAAGAGGGATTATGAAGAGTAGACGTGTTGAGGAGCTGGGCCAGTGGTTGGGATGAAGAGTGTGGAGGCATTGTGTAGAAGACCTTGGAAAAGAATATAGCAGGAAAAGATGACTGGTGGAGCCATGAAGGGGATCTGTAGTTGGGCAGAGAGCGGGTGAAGAGTAGATGTGTAGGTAAGCTGGTAGTTGGATGGAGGAGCTATGAAGAGCACATATGTGGAGGAGCATTGTAAAGGACCTTGTAGAAGAATCTGCCTGGTGGAGTTGGAATATGGCAGTGTGTGGGAGTTCTGTAGTTGTCTGCAGGGCTGATGAAGAGTAGATGTGTGGGTAAGCTGGTAGTTGGATGGAGGAGCTATGAAGCGCACATATGTGGAGGAGCATTGTAAAGGACCTTGTAGAAGAATCTGCCTGGTGGAGTTGGAATATGGCAGTGTGTGGGAGTTCTGTAGTTGGCTGCAGGGCTGATGCAGAGTAGATGTGTGGGTAAGCTGGTAGTTGGGTGGAGGAGCAATGAGAGTAGATATGTGGAAGACATATGTAGAGAGGAGATGAAGAGTAGAAGTGTGTAGCAGCTGGTAGTTGGGTGGAGGAGCTTTGCATATTACATATGTGTGAAACTTTTGTGGAGAACCTTGAAGAAGAATATGGCAGGAGGAGTTGGGTTGTGGAGTAGTGTGTGGGGATCTTCAGTTGGGTAGAGGGGTGATGAGGAGGAGATATGTGTAGGAGCTGGCAGTTGGGTGGAGGAGCTATAAAGACTTTGGGGGGTATTCAATCCCGGGTCACGACTGTCGGTCCATTCCGACAGCCGTGACCCTGGCCCATTTTCGTTTTGCTCAACCACAAAGTGACATGTGGGATTCAATGTCCTGTCTGCCGATCAGCGGAAAACGAGTGTGTCCACGTAAATGGCCTTGGATTGTCGAGATCTGGCCGGGATCACGATAAGTCACGGACGTTCTCGGCAAAACAGGCCAACAGCTTATAAAGTCGAGCCTGTTTTTTCGATCTCCTCTTCAGTGCTGTAGGGAAAGAGAGTATTGAACAGGCGCCCGCTGCTATTTCCCCTGTCGGAAATAGCGGCGGTGATTGAATACCCCCCTAAGCATGTGGAAGAACTGTGTATAGGATCTTGGAGAAGAATCTGGAAGGAGGAGTTGGGTTGTAAAACTGTGTGGAGGATCTTTAAGTGGGTAGAGGGGTGATGGAGAGTAGACATGTGGAGGAGCTGGTAGTTGGGTGAAGAAGCTATGAAGACTAAGCATGTGGAGTAAATGCTCGGAAAGCAAAAACAGTATCATTTTACACAATGTTGTGGTTTCTGAAACAAAAACCAACACAAAAAGTGTTTATTCAAAGTTGTAGAATTAGCAGAATTTCAGACTGGACGGCCGATAACAAGAACTGTGTCAAGGAGCCCTGCGATACAAATCTAAGCGTCCTGAATCTAAACCTCCAAATGAGATGTTTGCTGGGATTTGTAGTGTTTGACGTGCAGGAAGTATATCTCTATGGACGTTGGGTGTTAGAAGTGTCTGTAAGTGAATAGCACAGACCCTGTCAGTAGTCATTACCTCCTCTGCACGCCGCCTGATTAATGATTTCCATCAGTCGTGTTCCTGATTGTAACAGAAAGTAATTATAGACGGGATCCTTGTACTCAATCATACGCGGTATTATCCTAATGTATTGTCAGCTGGGAGGCTGCAGCTCTGTATAATCCAGACGTGTCTCCAGTGCCGCGTCCGCCAGGTGATCAGGGGCATTACCATGCGGTGATAAATAGCGCTATACGCGGCTGATTTATCACTCCGCATTACCCCTGATCAGCATCATCTGTTACCGCCGTACATCGCACCAATAACACATCATTTATTATTACACAAATACACATTACTTAACTACAAACCCTAACTACTGTGTATAGGGGAAGTTCTCCAAGGCTCCTGGCAGGATGGGACTTGTCCTAGGTCGACATGAGCAATAGGTCGACATGAGGTTTCAATGATTTTGTTTTATTTTGGGGTCTTTTTCATGCTTTAGAAATCCCGTGCACTCTTATTGGGAAGTATGAAATTGGGGGTTCATATGCTTAGGTGTCGACAATGACCTCCCAAAACTGTGCAAATCTCAAGTTGACCTTTTCATGTAGATCTTTTGCTTGTATTGATCTATTGATTGTCATCCTAGACAGTAATGTGACAGTTAGTAATAACTGCACCTGCGCACCACCTAGCTGGGTAATGTGACAGTAATGACTGCACCTGTGCACCAGCTAGGTAGTCTGGGAAATGTGACAGTTAGTAAGGACTACACCTGTGCACCAGCTACAGTAGGTGGTCTGGAAAATGTGACAGTTAGTAATGTTTGCACCTGTGCACCAGCTAGGTAGTCTGGGTAATGTGACAGTAATGGCTACATCTGTGCACCAGCTAGGCAGTCTGGGAAATGTGACAGTTATTAATGACTACACCTGTGCACCAGCTAGGGCAGTGGTTTTCAACCACTGTGCCGTGGCACACTAGTGTGCCTTGAGCTGTTCTTAAGTGTGCCCCCAGATCTAGAGATGCCCAACCTAGTTTACAGCCACCACCAGTTCAACTGTTATTTACTGGTCTCTTCTTTTCATTTAAAGGGCCACTGTATTTTATTTGTGTAACCTGTGGGGACCAGTGTGATTGTTTTTTATATGGGGGGCAATAGGTTTGTTTTTTCCTGTGGGGGCCAATGTGTTTTGCCTGTTGGGGATCTCATGGTGTGCCTTGGCAATTTTAAAATCTTATTTAGTGTGCCGCAAGGAAAAAAGTTTGAAAATCACTGAGCTAGGGGGTCTGGTAAATGTGAGTTAGTAAGGACTACACCTGTACACCAGCTACAGTAGGTGGTCTGGAAAATGTGACAGTTAGTAATGTTTGCACCTGTGCACCAGATAGGTGGTTTGGTAAATTTGACAGTAATGAACAGGGCTGCCATCAGAAATTATGGGGCCCCGGGACTGTCAAAAAAGTATATATATATATATCTTGTTTCCTAGCACGGCGCCCAGATTTCCTACGTACGGTACCATAGGGAAATCGCATTGCATCACGTGTCATTATAGCGGCATGTGATGCGATTTTTAATGTAATTTTTTTGCTGCTCATTGTACCCCACTATATCGCATCGCATGGCATGTCCAGCGAAATCGCATGCGATTGTATATGGTGTGCGATGCCATGACATTAGGTATACAATAATATGATTGTATGTCCCCAAAATAGGTTTAACGCACCCCCCCCCCCCCCATTATCCACACCACCCCGAAGCGTGGAGAGAGTGGCGGAACGCGTCCTCTGACTTAGAGAGAGACAACGGAGATCAGCCTGAACAAGAATACATAATACAAGTACTCACTGTGGTGGTGGTGGTGGGGGGGGGGGGGGGGGGGGGATATCCATGCTGCAGTGTTTGCTTTGGTTCCTGTGACTTCCTGGCTCCTCCTCCTCCCCTCATCCGCACAGGCAGTGCACCACGATCTCCTCTTACCAAGAACTGCTTTCAGGCATCCATTAGTCTGGTCTGCTCTGGCCCCGGACAGCAGGGGCAGCTGGGACATGTAGTTTTCTTTTAAATGCCTGGCTGCCAGACACTTAAAAAAATCGACATGTCCCAGCAGCCCCTGCTGTCCTAGACCAGAGCAGAGTCTGGCTGCAGCAGAGCCGATGGACACACCACAGGGACAGAAATCAGGGGCAGATAGATAGCTGGTAAGGAGCTATTTAATATATATAGTTGTAAGGCCAGGTCAGGGCCCCCTTCTCTGTCAGGGCCCAGGACTCCAGACTCCACAGACCCCCGTGCTTGGTAATGACTACACCTCTGCACCAGCTAGTAATGACTACACCATACTTACCTACCTGACCCTCTCCAGGAGGACATAGTGCTCTGTTCCTGGACTTCCCTGGTAATGTAGGATTGCCAGCACCTGTGGTGACACCTTTCTTATCAGTTACCTAGCTCCTCACAGGTGCTGGCAATCCTACATTATCCATAACTGATAAGAATGGTAACTGATAAGAAAGGTGTCACCACAGGTGCTGGCAATCCTACATTACCAAGGAAGCCCAGGAACAGAGCATTGTGTCCTCCTGGAGAGGGGCATGTTGGGAGGTATGGATAATGTAGGATTGCCAGCACCTGTGGGGAGCTAGGTAACTGATAAGAAAGGTGTCACCACAGGTGTTGGCAATCCTACATTACCAGGGAAGCCCAGGAACAGAGCATTGTGTCCTGAAGAGGGGCTTGCTGAGAGGTATGGGTAATGTATAATTGCCAGCACCTGTGGGGAGCTAGGTAACTGATAAGAAAGGTGTCACCACAGGTGCTGGCAATCATACATTACCAGGGAAGCCCAGGAGCAGAGCATTGTGTCCTCCTGGAGAGGGGCATCCTGGGAGGTATGGATAATGTAGGATTGCCAGCACCTGTGGGGAGCTAGGTAACTGATAAGAAACGTGTCACCACAGGTGCTGGCAATCATACATTACCAGGGAAGTCCAGGAGCAGAGCATTGTGTCCTCCTGGAGAGGGGCATGCTGGGAGGTATGGATAATGTAGGATTACCAGCACCTGTGGGGAGCTAGGTAACTGATAAGAAAGGTGTCACCACAGGTGCTGGCAATCCTACATTACCAGGGAAGCCCAGGAACAGAGCATTGTGTCCTCCTGGAGAGGGGCATGCTGGGAGGTATGGATAATGTAGGATTACCAGCACCTGTAGGGAGCTAGGTAACTGATAAGAAAGGTGTCACCACAGGTGCTGGCAATCATACATTACCAGGGAAGCCCAGGAACAGAGCATTGTGTCCTCCTGGAGAGGGGCATGCTGGGAGGTATGGATAATGTATGATTGCCAGCACCTGTGGGGAGCTGGGTAACTGATAAGAAAGGTGTCACCACAGGTGCTGGCAATCCTACATTACCAAGGAAGCCCAGGAACAGAGCATTGTGTCCTCCTGGAGAGGAACATGCTGGGAGGTATGGATAATGTATGATTGCCAGCACCTGTGGGGAGCTAGGTAACTGATAAGAAAGGTGTCACCACAGGTGCTGGCAATCCTACATTACCAGGGTGGTCCAGGAGTAGAGCATTGTGTCCTCCGGGAGAGGGGCATGCTGGGAGGTATGGATAATGTATGATTGCCAGCACCTGTAGGGAGCAAGGTAACTGATAAGAAAGGTGTCACCACAGGTCCTGGCAATCATACATTACCAGGGAAGCCCAGGAACAGAGCATTGTGTCCTCCTGGAGAGGGACATGCTGGGAGGTATGGATAATGTAGGATTACCAGCACCTGTGGGGAGCTAGGTAACTGATAAGAAAGGTGTCACCACAGGTGCTGGCAATCATACATTACCAGGGAAGCTGAGGAACAAAGTATTGTGTCCTCCTGGAGAGGGGCATGCTGGGAGGTATGGATAATGTAGGATTGCCAGCACCTGTGGGGAGCTAGGTAACTGATGAGAAAGGTGTCACCACAGGTGCTGGCAATCCTACATTACCAGGAAAGCCCAGGAGCAGAGCATTGTGTCCTCCTGGAGAGGGGCATGCTGGGAGGTATGGATAATGTATGATTGCTAGCACCTGTGGGGAGCTAGGTAACTGATAAGAAAGGTGTCACCACCGGTGCTGGCAATCATACATTACCAGGGAAGCCCAGGAACAGAGCATTGTGTCCTCCTGGAGAGGGGCATGCTGGGAGGTATGGATAATGTAGGATTGCCAGCACCTGTGGGGAGCTAGGTAACTGATAAGAAAGGTGTCACCACAGGTGCTGGCAATCATACATTACCAGGGAAGTCCAGGAACAGAGCATTGTGTACTCCTGGAGAGGGGCATGCTGGGAGGTATGGATAATGTATGATTGCCAGCACCTGTGGGGAGCTAGGTAACTGATAAGAAAGGTGTCACCACAGGTGCTGGCAATCATACATTACTAGGGAAGCCAAGGAGCAGAGCATTTTCTCCCGCATGGAGAGGGTCAGGTAGGCAAGTATGGACTACACCTGTGAACCAAGTAGGAGATCTTGGGAATGTGACAGTAATGACTGCACCTGTGCACAGCTAGGGGGTCTGGTAAACGTGAGTTAGTAAGGACTACACCTGTGCACCAGCTACAGTGGGTGGTCTGGAAAATGTGACAGTAATGACTGCACCTGTACCCAAGCCTGGGGATCTGGGAAATATGACAGTTAGTAATGACTGCACCTGTACACCAGATAGGTAGTCTGGGAAATGTGACAGTTAGTAATGACTGCACCTGTACACCAGATAGGTGGTCTGGGAAATGTGACAGTTAGTAATGACTACACCTGTGCACCAGCCTGGGGGTCTGAGAAATATGACAGTTAGTAATGACTGCACCTGTACACCAGATAGGTGGTCTGGGAAATGTGACAGTTAGTAATGACTACACCTGTGCACCAGCTAGGTGGCCTGGGAAATGTGACAGTAATGACTGCACCTGTGCACCAGCTAGGTGGCCTGGGAAATGTGACAGTTAGTAATGACTTCATCTGTGCACCAGCTAGGTGGCCTGGGAAATGTGACAGTTAGTAATGACTGCACCTGTGCACCAGCTAGGTGGCCTGGGAAACCTGAGCTTTGGTAGATATTGATAAATGGTTTGCCAGCCGTGTGTTAGTACATGTGATTAGTATCGGCACAGTAGGTGGCGGGTTGTACCACAAGAGCTTACTACCTCCCATAGCATCATATGCGGAGACTGACGGAAGTAGGATCTGTGCTGTCTCTGAGGGTAGGGGACACAACATTAGGGATGGTGATTGTAGCCATTGCCAACGTTGGTTTCCATCGATGGCAATAGTGCAACTGGCCATCGATAGTGTTACAATATGCAATGGATGACCATCAATATTTTTACCTATCGATGGTCATTCATTTTGTTTGACTGAATGGCCTGTGTGCCAATCATAACATGGGGCGGGGCTTCGCAAATGAAGGGTGGCGGAGTTATGCTCTGTGTCCCGGCACTTTGGAAGAAAACAAACAATGTCAAAACATTGGTTTGGCTGTGCCAACGATGGAGGGAAACAATATGGTTCTCCCCATGGCAAAATAATTCAACATCGGCCATAAACCCTTGATGATTTAAAATAATCGATGGTTAATGGCCATCTGTACACAGCATTCAGATATTCGGGAACGCACAGTGCTCCTGCCGGTCCTAGTAATGAGATCTGGATAAATGTCCCCACATTCTGTACTTAGTAATAGTGCCGCATTGCTCAACACCACGTGTGGCCTGTTCCCACCCACAACCACTAGATGCAGAACGAGTTATCTCGCCTTAGTGCCCGGTGTCTGTGAGGATTACAGAGGCCAGCGCTCCCTATACATCGCCCGGGGACTGCGCCCAGCGAGGAGTAATGGAGCGTTTCCTGCTTCTCCTCAGGGGATCAGTGCTTGTCCCCACATTCTGTACTCAGTAGTAGTGCCGCATTGCTCAGAACCACATGTGGCCTGTTCCTGACCACAACCACTAGATGCAGAACGAGTTATCCCGCCTTAGTGCCCGGTGTCTGTGAGGATTACAGAGGCCAGCGCTCCCTATACATCACCCAGGGACTGCACCCAGTGAGGAGTAATGGAGCGTTTCCTGCTTCTCCTCAGGGGATCGGTGCTTGTCCCCACATTCTGTACTCAGTAATAGTGCCGCATTGCTCAGAACCACGTGTGGCCTGTTCCTGCCCACAGCCACTAGATGCAGAATGTGTTATCTCGCCTTAGTGCCTGGTGTCTGTGAGGATTACAGAGGCCAGCGCTCCCTATACATCGCCCGGGGACTGCGCCCAGTGAGGAGTAATGGAGCGTTTCCTGCTTCTCCTCAGGGGATCGGTGCTTGTCCCCACATTCTGTACTTAGTAATAGTGCCGCATTGCTCAGAACCACATGTGGCCTGTTCCTGCCCACAACCACTAGATGCAGAATGTGTTATCTCGCCTTAGTGCCCGGTGTCTGTGAGGATTACAGAGGTCAGCGCTCCCTATACATCGCCCGGGGACTGCGCCCAGCGAGGAGTAATGAAGCGTTTCCTGCTTCTCCTCAGGGGATCGGTGCTTGTCCCCACATTCTGTACTCAGTAATAGTGCCGCATTGCTCAGAACCACGTGTGGCCTGTTCCTGCCCACAGCCACTAGATGCAGAATGTGTTATCTCGCCTTAGTGCCTGGTGTCTGTGAGGATTACAGAGGCCAGCGCTCCCTATACATCGCCCGGGGACTGCTCCCAGTGAGGAGTAATGGAGCGTTTCCTGCTTCTCCTCTGGGGATCGGTGCTTGTCCCCACATTCTGTACTTAGTAATAGTGCCGCATTGCTCAGAACCACGTGTGGCCTGTTCCTGCCCACAACCACTAGATGCAGAATGAGTTATCTCGCCTTAGTGCCCGGTGTCTGTGAGGATTACAGAGGCCAGCGCTTCCTATACATCGCCCGGGGACTGCGCCCAGTGAGGAGTAATGGAGCGTTTCCTGCTTCTCCTCAGGAGATCGGTGCTTGTCCCCACATTCTGTACTCAGTAATAGTGCCGCATTGCTCAGAACCACATGTGGCCTGTTCCCACCCACAACCACTAGATGCAGAATGAGTTATCTCGCCTTAGTGCCCGGTGTCTGTGAGGATTACAGAGGCCAGCGCTCCCTATACATCGCCCGGGGACTGCACACAGTGAGGAGTAATGGAGCGTTTCCTGCTTCTCCTCAGGGGATCGGTGCTTGTCCCCACATTCTGTACTCAGTAATAGTGCCGCATTGCTCAGAACCACATGTGGCCTGTTCCCACCCACAACCACTAGATGCAGAATGAGTTATCTCGCCTTAGTGCCCGGTGTCTGTGAGGATTACAGAGGCCAGCGCTCCCTATACATCGCCCTGAGACTGCGCCCAGCGAGGAGTAATCTAGCGTTTCCTGCTTCTCCTCAGGGGATCGGTGCTTGTCCCCACATTCTGTACTTAGTAATAGTGCAGCATTGCTCAGAACCACGTGTGGCCTGTTCCTGCCCACAACCACTAGATGCAGAATGAGTTATCTCGCCTTAGTGCCCGGTGTCTGTGAGGATTACAGAGGCCAGCGCTCCCTATACATCGCCCGGGGACTGCGCCCAGCGAGGAGTAATGGAGCATTTCCTGCTTCTCCTCAGGGGATCGGTGCTTGTCCCCACATTCTGTACTTAGTAATAGTGCTGCATTGCTCAGAACCACGTGTGGCCTGTTCCTGCCCACAACCACTAGATGCAGAATGAGTTATCTCGCCTTAGTGCCCGGTGTCTGTGAGGATTACAGAGGCCAGCGCTTCCTATACATCGCCCGGGGACTGCGCCCAGTGAGGAGTAATGGAGCGTTTCCTGCTTCTCCTCAGGAGATCGGTGCTTGTCCCCACATTCTGTACTCAGTAATAGTGCCGCATTGCTCAGAACCACATGTGGCCTGTTCCCACCCACAACCACTAGATGCAGAATGAGTTATCTCGCCTTAGTGCCCGGTGTCTGTGAGGATTACAGAGGCCAGCGCTCCCTATACATCGCCCGGGGACTGCACACAGTGAGGAGTAATGGAGCGTTTCCTGCTTCTCCTCAGGGGATCGGTGCTTGTCCCCACATTCTGTACTCAGTAATAGTGCCGCATTGCTCAGAACCACATGTGGCCTGTTCCCACCCACAACCACTAGATGCAGAATGAGTTATCTCGCCTTAGTGCCCGGTGTCTGTGAGGATTACAGAGGCCAGCGCTTCCTATACATCGCCCGGGGACTGCGCCCAGCGAGGAGTAATCTAGCGTTTCCTGCTTCTCCTCAGGGGATCGGTGCTTGTCCCCACATTCTGTACTCAGTAATAGTGCCGCATTGCTCAGAACCACATGTGGCCTGTTCCTGCCACAACCACTAGATGCAGAACGAGTTATCTCACCTTAGTACCCGGTGTCTGTGAGGATTACAGAGGCCAGCGCTCCCTATACATCGCCCGGGGACTGCGCCCAGTGAGGAGTAATGGAGCGTTTCCTGCTTCTCCTCAGGGGATCGGTGCTTGTCCCCACATTCTGTACTTAGTAATAGTGCTGCATTCCTCAGAACCACAAAGAAACATAGAATTTGACGGCAGATAAGAACCACTTGGCCCATCTAGTCTGCCCCATTTTTAAACATGTTACCTCAAACCATATTTGATCCTTATTTTTTTGTAAGGATATCAATATGCCTATCCCAAGCATGTTTAAATTGTACTACTGTATTTGCCTCTACCACCTCTCATGGGAGGCTATTCCACTTATCTACTACTCTTTCTGTTAAGTAATTCTTCCTCACATTTCCCCTGAATCTTCCTCCCTCTAGTTTCAGTGCATGTCCTCGTGATCTGTTGCTCCTCTTCCTGTGAAGAATGTCTCCCACCTGTACCTTGTTAAAACCCTTGATATATTTGAAAGTTTCTATCATGTCCGCCCTTTCCCTTCTCTGCTCTAAAGTATACATATTAAGATCTTTTAGTCTTTCCTGGTACGTTTTGTGATGTAGGCCATGCACCATTTTAGTTGCCCTTCTTTGTACAGTCTCTAATGTATTTATATCCTTCTGGAGATATGGCCTCCAGAACTGAACACAATACTCTAGATGAGGTCGTACCAATGACCTATACAGTGGCATTATTACTTCTTTCTTTCTACTGCTGATACCTCTCCCTATGCAACCAAGCATCTGACTTGCCTTCTTCATTGCTTTGTTACATTGCCTACCTGCCTTTAAGTCCCCTGAAATAGTGACACCTAGATCCCTCTCTTCCTCAGTAGTTTCCATTATAGTGCCATTTATACTATATTTAGTCTTTGGATTTTTGCAACCCAAGTGCATGATTTTGCATTTTTTGGCATTAAACTGTAGTTGCCATGCTCTTGACCATTCCTCTAATCTACCTAGATCATCAATCATTTGTTTTACCCCTCCTGGTGTGTCTACCCTGTTGCATACCTTTGTGTCATCTGCAAAAAGGCACATTTTACCCTCAATTCCATTTGCAATATCACCAATAAAGATATTAAAAAGCACTGGTCCAAGTACAGATCCCTGGCGTACTCCACTTGTAACCTTTCCCTCCTTTGACTGTACTCCGTTTACTACAACTCTCTGTTTTCTGTCCTGCAACCACGCTCTTATCCATTCAACTATCTTAGAATCCAATCCCAAGCTTTCAAGTTTATTTAACAGTCTGCGATGTGGGACAGTGTCAAAAGCCTTACTAAAGTCTAGATTAGCTACATCTACAGCCCCACCTTGATCTATTACTTTAGTCACCCAGTCAAAAAAGTCAATAAGATTTGTTTGACATGATCTTCCCCCAGTAAACCCATGCTGTTTTGGATCCTGTAAATTGCTGGTTTTGAGATATTCTACAACTCTTTCTTTTAAGAGTGTTTCCATCAATTTCCCTACTACTGATGTAAGGCTCACTGGTCGATAGTTGCTTACCTCTTCTTTGCTTCCACTTTTGTGCAGTGGGACTACATTCGCTGTTTTCCAGTCCTCTGGGATTACTCTAGTAGCTAGTGACTGGTTGAATAATTCTGTTATTGGTTTTACCAGCTCCCCTTTGAGCTCTTTTAGTATCCTTGGATGTATCCCATCTGGCCCCATTGATTTATCCACTTTCAGTTTTGAGAATTTTGTGAGGACTTTCTCCTCTGTAAATGTACTTGTTTCTCCCTCAGTTTTCTGACTATACTTGCAACTTAATTGTGGCCCCTTCCCCTCTCTTTCAGCAGTGAATACTGAGCAGAAATAATTATTAATATTATCTGCTATTACATTGTCCCCCTCAAGAAAACTTCCACTCTCTGTCTTTAGTCTTATTATTCCACTTTTTGTTTTTCTCCTTTCACTTATATACCTAAAAAAAAGTCCCCCCCCCTTTACCCACTGATTGGGCCATTTTCTCTTCAGCCTGTGCTTTTGCACATCTGATTACCTTCTTAGCCTCCTTCTGTCTAACAAGATACACCTCTTTGTCCTCATTCTTCTGCGTCTTCTTAAATTTCTTAAAGGCCAACTTTTTTGCTTTCACAATACTTGCTACTTCTTTTGCAAACCACAATGGCTTCCTTTTTCGTGTGTTTTTCCTAACTCTTTTGACACAAAGTTCTGTTGCTTTTAGAATTGCACTTTTTAATTTTTCCCACTTATCCTGCACTCCTTCCAAGTTCCTCCACTCTGCCAAAGAATCCCTTACAGAGTTTCCCATCTCTACAAAATCAGCCTTCCTAAAATCTAACACCTTTGTTTTTGTGTGCGATGAGTCAGTCTCTGTCTTTATTTTGAACCATACTGCTTGATGGTCACTGGATCCCAGGTTTTCACCCACATTTATGTCAGATATTCTGTCACCATTTGTAAGTATTAAGTCTAATATTGCGTCCTTACGAGTGGGCTCCCTCACCAATTGCTGGAGGGATGCTCCTTGCAAGAAATTCAGCATGTCCCTACTTCTGGTGGAACTTGCAACAGGCAGCTCCCAGTTTACATCAGGTAGATTAAAGTCTCCCATGATTATCACCTCTCCTTTTAATGCCATTTTATTGATGTCCTGCAATAGGCTCTTGTCAAGTTCCTCTTTCTGACCTGGTGGTCTGTAGATCACCCCTATACGAAAAATCGCCTTCTCCCCTGTTTCTATGGTCACCCAAAGGGCCTCAGTTTTTTCTTCAATACTTTGTATTAAGGTAGTTTTTATACTTTTTTTCACATATATTGCAACCCCTCCTCCAATTCTTCCCATTCTGTCCTTCCTAAATAAAGTATATCCTGGTATAGCTATGTCCCAGTCATGATTTTCATTGCACCATGTCTCTGTAATAGCCACAATATCCAGTTCATCCCTTGTCATTATTGCAATTAGTTCTGGGATTTTATTTCCTAAGCTTCTAGCATTTGCACACATAGCTCTTAAAGTTGTGTATGTGCTTCTCCTGCTGCTAGCTATGTTCATCTTTCTGCCTATATCTATTCGGTTTTGATCGGCATTATCTTCTGTTGCAGTGGATAGGCTTCCTGTTCCATTTTCCTGCTGAGACAATACCTCTAGGTTGGGGGAGCAGATTTCTTCATTTGGTTCACTGCCCCCCTCTGCTAGTTTAAATAGTTGCTTATGAAGCTTCCAAACTTCTCACTTAATATTCTCGTTCCCCTTGAAGATGGGTGCAGGCCATCACTTTTATATAAGGCTCTGTCTTGCCAGGTAGCTTGACTTTGACCTAAATATCCAAATCTCTCCTCATTGCACCAATTCCTTAGCCAAACATTGAAGTTTCTGATTCTCAGAGTTCTATCTTCCCCTTGGTGTACTGGCAATACTTCTGAAAAAGTTACAGTGGTTGCCACCTGTTTTAGAGCAGTTCCTAACTTTCTAAATTCATCTTTTACGGCCATGACTTCAGCATTAACCAGGTCATTTGTGCCTAGGTGGACGATGACATCCACCTCCCCATCTTTTCTTGCTGCCTTTACAATTCTTAGCATGCGTTCTTTATCTCTTGGAGCTGTGGCTCCAGGTAAGCACCTTACTTGTTTCTCTACTTGAGTAGCATTTCCCAGATTAACTCCTCTAATGATGGAATCTCCCAAAAGAAGTGCAGTCCTTTTTGGAGGTGAAATTTTCCTGGTCCTACAGTTAGTAGAGGTAGAAGTCCTCATATCTTCCTGTTCTTTATTGCCTATGCTGGTCATACATTCCAACCTTGCAAGAGCAGCATATGAGTTTTGCAGTGTGACCACTTGGGGAATGTGTCTGATGCCCTCTGTAAGTCTTTTCCTTTCAGAGCCCACAGCAGTCCAGGCAGAATGTCTTCTGGGGGCTCTCTGAGGCAGTGGTGGTTGCAAGGACACAGACATCCTACGTAGCTCAGCATGCAGTTTAGCTATCTCCTCCTGCAGCAAAGAAAATTGTTTGCAGATTTGACAGCAGCCAAGTCTCCAGAATGTCTCCCTCAAAACAAATGCATTACATCCACTGCACTGCACCAGGCCAAACATTGTATCAGTTGTATGGTAATAACAATAATATGTGTGTAGGCTTTTGTGCTCAAACTCACCTTTTTCTGTGTTCTAACTCACCTGCTTCTGTTTCCAACTCACAAGTTACTTAAGTATTCAAGCTTCACTTTAGTCTGCAAGCTTCTCTCTGAATGAGCAAGCTCCAATGAGTCCTCTCACTACTTATATAGTATGTCAGGCAGCTGTGACACTCAGCTCCTCCCCCTAATCTCTCTTCACACCTAGCTTTAGCTCCTCCTCCTAGTATCTGTTCACACCTAGTAACAATACACTATACAGATACAGGCACAACCAAAATCACACTCAGATTTCTCCCTCAAAATTACAGTCTCTATATAGATAGACAGATAAAGAATACAAGACAGACAGAATGCAAGATAACTCACCTGCTTCTGTTTCCAACTCACATGTGGCCTGTTCCTGCCCACAACCACTAGATGCAGAATGAGTTATCTCATAGGCCAGCGCTCCCTATACATCGCCCGGGGACTGCGCCCAGTGAGGAGTAATGGAGCTTTTCCTGCTTTTCCTCAGGGGATCGGTGCTTGTCCCCACATTCTGTACTTAGTAATAGTGCCGCATTGCTCAGAACCACATGTGGCCTGTTCCTGCCCACAACCACTAGATGCAGAACGAGTTATCTCGCCTTAGTGCCCGGTGTCTGTGAGGATTACAGAGGCCAGCGCTCCCTATACATCGCCCGGGGACTGCACACAGTGCGGAGTAATGTAGCGTTTCCTGCTTCTCCTCAGGGGATCGGTGCTTGTCCCCACATTCTGTACTTAGTAATAGTGCCGCATTGCTCAGAACCACATGTGGCCTGTTCCTGCCCACAACCACTAGATGCAGAATGTGTTATCTCGCCTTAGTGCCCGGTGTCTGTGAGGATTACAGAGGCCAGCGCTCCCTATACATCGCCCGGGGACTGCGCACAGTGAGGAGTAATGGAGCGTTTCCTGCTTCTCCTCAGGGGATCGGTGCTTGTCCCCACATTCTGTACTTAGTAATAGTGCCGCATTGCTCAGAACCACATGTGGCCTGTTCCTGCCCACAACCACTAGATGCAGAACGAGTTATCTCGCCTTAGTGCCCGGTGTCTGTGAGGATTACAGAGGCCAGCGCTCCCTATACATCGCCCGGGGACTGCACACAGTGCGGAGTAATGTAGCGTTTCCTGCTTCTCCTCAGGGGATCGGTGCTTGTCCCCACATTCTGTACTTAGTAATAGTGCCGCATTGCTCAGAACCACATGTGGCCTGTTCCTGCCCACAACCACTAGATGCAGAATGTGTTATCTCGCCTTAGTGCCCGGTGTCTGTGAGGATTACAGAGGCCAGCGCTCCCTATACATCGCCCGGGGACTGCGCACAGTGCGGAGTAATGGAGCGTTTCCTGCTTCTCCTCAGGGGATCGGTGCTTGTCCCCACATTCTGTACTTAGTAATAGTGCCGCATTGCTCAGAACCACATGTGGCCTGTTCCTGCCCACAACCACTAGATGTAGAACGAGTTATCTCGCCTTAGTGCCCGGTGTCTGTGAGGATTAGAGGCCAGCGCTCCCTATACATCGCCCGGGGACTGCGCCCAGTGAGGAGTAATGGAGCGTTTCCTGCTTCTCCTCAGGGGATCGGTGCTTGTCCCCACATTCTGTACTTAGTAATAGTGCTGCATTGCTCAGAACCACATGTGGCCTGTTCCTGCCCACAACCACTAGATGCAGAATGTGTTATCTCGCCTTAGTGCCCGGTGTCTGTGAGGATTACAGAGGCCAGCGCTCCCTATACATCGCCCGGGGACTGCGCACAGTGAGGAGTAATGGAGCGTTTCCTGCTTCTCCTCAGGGGATCGGTGCTTGTCCCCACATTCTGTACTTAGTAATAGTGCCGCATTGCTCAGAACCACATGTGGCCTGTTCCTGCCCACAGCCACTAGATGCAGAATGTGTTATCTCACCTTAGTGCCCGGTGTCTGTGAGGATTACAGAGGCCAGCGCTCCCTATACATCGCCCGGGGACTGCACACAGTGCGGAGTAATGTAGCGTTTCCTGCTCCTCCTCAGGGGATCGGTGCTTGTCCCCACATTCTGTACTTAGTAATAGTGCCGCATTGCTCAGAACCACATGTGGCCTGTTCCTGCCCACAACCACTAGATGCAGAATGTGTTATCTCGCCTTAGTGCCCGGTGTCTGTGAGGATTACAGAGGCCAGCGCTCCCTATACATCGCCCGGGGACTGCGCACAGTGCGGAGTAATGGAGCGTTTCCTGCTTCTCCTCAGGGGATCGGTGCTTGTCCCCACATTCTGTACTTAGTAATAGTGCCGCATTGCTCAGAACCACATGTGGCCTGTTCCTGCCCACAACCACTAGATGCAGAACGAGTTATCTCACCTTAGTGCCCGGTGTCTGTGAGGATTACAGAGGCCAGCGCTCCCTATACATCGCCCGGGGACTGCGCCCAGTGAGGAGTAATGGAGCGTTTCCTGCTTCTCCTCAGGGGATCGGTGCTTGTCCCCACATTCTGTACTCAGTAATAGTGCTGCATTGCTCAGAACCACATGTGGCCTGTTCCTGCCACAACCACTAGATGCAGAATGAGTTATCTCACCTTAGTGCCTGGTGTCTGTGAGGATTACAGAGGCCAGCGCTCCCTATACATCGCCCGGGGACTGCGCCCAGTGAGGAGTAATGGAGCGTTTCCTGCTTCTCCTCAGGGGATCGGTGCTTGTCCCCACATTCTGTACTCAGTAATAGTGCCGCATTGCTCAGAACCACGTGTGGCCTGTTCCTGCCCACAACCACTAGATGCAGAATGTGTTATCTCGCCTTAGTGCCCGGTGTCTGTGAGGATTACAGAGGCCAGCGCTCCCTATACATCGCCCGGGGACTGCGCCCAGCGCGGAGTAATGGAGCGTTTCCTGCTTCTCCTTAGGGGATCGGTGCTTGTCCCCACATTCTGTACTCAGTAATAGTGCCGCATTGCTCAGAACCACGTGTGGCCTGTTCCTGCCCACAACCACTAGATGCAGAACAAGTTATCTCACCTTAGTGCCCGGTGTCTGTGAGGATTACAGAGGCCAGCGCTCCCTATACATCGCCCGTGGACCGCGCCCAGCGAGGAGTAATGGAGCGTTTCCTGCGTCTCCTCAGGGGATCGGTGCTTGTCCCCACATTCTGTACTTAGTAATAGTGCCGCATTGCTCAGAACCACGTGTGGCCTGTTCCTGCCCACAACCACTAGATGCGGAATGTGTTATCTCACCTTAGTGCCTGGTGTCTGTGAGGATTACAGAGGCCAGCGCTCCCTATACATCGCCCAGGGACTGTCTCATTATAATCGGCTAGTGTTAGGAATCCATGGCTGAATCCTGATTTTCCTGCCCGGTGGCTGATTTTATCCCCAGTGTAACCCAATAGCCTCTGCCCATGGTGAGGGATGCGCTGGGCCCGAGAGGCGCCTCTGACAACACTGCTCTGATTTACAGAGGATTACGCTGGCACCAAATCCGCCCTGACACCCTGCTGGGAGCCTGGGGACCTGTGTGACAGAAGGTCACTTTCCTGGAAGAGAGGACGGGGCTGTGCGATGTTCTGCAGTTATCAGTATTTACAATCCATGAAATATCCAATATCCATTCTCTGGGCAAGGACGTCGCTGCAGCTGGATACATGACTGCTGTGCCCATTCTGTGCCCCCTGAGGGAGACAGGTGGGTGAGGTGTTACCAAAACTCTAATAGTCCAGGCGTGTCGCAATGCTGATGATGATGCATTATTATATATATACCATACACACCATACACACCATACACACCATATATTCCATACACACCATATATACCATACACACCATACACACCATATATACCATACACACCATATATACCATACACACCATATATACCCTACATACTATATATACCATACACACCATATATACCATACATACCATATATACCATACACACCATATATACCATACATACTATATATACCATACACACCATATATACCATACACACCATATATACCATATATACCATACACACCATATATACCATACACACCATATATACCATACACACCATATATACCCTACATACTATACACACCATATATACCATATATACTATACACACCATATATACCATATATACCATGCACACCATATATACCATACACACCATATATACCATACACACCATATATACCCTACATACTATACACACCATATATACCATATATACTATACACACCATATATACCATATATACCATGCACACCATATATACCATACACACCATATATACCATACACACCATATATACCATGCACACCATATATACCATACACACCATATATACCCTACATACCATACACACCATATATATCATACACACCATACACACCATATATACCATACACACCATATATACCATACACACCATATATACCATACACACCATATATACCATACACACCATATATACCCTACATACTATACACACCATATATACCATATATACTATACACACCATATATACCATATATACCATGCACACCATATATACCATACACACCATATATACCATACACACCATATATACCATACACACCATATATACCCTACATACTATACACACCATATATACCATATATACTATACACACCATATATACCATATATACCATGCACACCATATATACCATACACACCATATATACCATACACACCATATATACCATATATAACATACACACCATATATACCATCCATACTATATATACCATACATACCATATATACCATACACACCATATATACCATATATACCATACACACCATATATACCATACACACCATATATACCCTACATACTATACACACCATATATACCATATATACTATACACACCATATATACCATATATACCATGCACACCATATATACCATACACACCATATATACCATACACACCATATATACCATACACACCATATATACCCTACATACTATACACACCATATATACCATATATACTATACACACCATATATACCATATATACCATGCACACCATATATACCATACACACCATATATACCATACACACCATATATACCATATATAACATACACACCATATATACCATCCATACTATATATACCATACATACCATATATACCATACACACCATATATACCATATATACCATACACACCATATATACCATACACACCATATATACCCTACATACTATATATACCATACATACCATATATACCATACACACCATATATACCATATATACCATACACACCATATATACCCTACATACTATATATACCATACACACCATATATACCATACACACCATATATACCCTACATACTATACACACCATATATACCATATATACTATACACACCATATATACCATATATACCATGCACACCATATATACCATACACACCATATATACCATACACACCATATATACCATATATACCATACACACCATATATACCATCCATACTATATATACCATACATACCATATATACCATACACACCATATATACCATATATACCATACACACCATATATACCATACACACCATATATACCCTACATACTATATATACCATACATACCATATATACCATACACACCATATATACCATATATACCATACACACCATATATACCCTACATACTATATATACCATACACACCATATTTACCATACACACCATTTATACCATATATACTATACACACCATACATACAGTATACCATACACACCATACAGTAAATACCATATATACCATTCATACCAAATACAGTATACCATACATACAATATATACTATACACACCATATAAATCATATATACCATACACACTATATATACCATATATTCTATACACACCATATATACCATATACAGTATATCATACACACCATATATACTATACACACCATATATACCATACATACCATATAAATCATATATACCATACACACTATATATACCATATATACTATACACACCATATATACCATATACCGTATATCATACACACCATATATACTATACACACCTTATATACCATACATATCATATACAGTATACCATATATACCATACATACCATATATATACCCAGGGCCGGAGCTACCACTAGGCAGCTTCAGGTAGCTGCCTAGGGCGCCTGCAGCTGGAGGGCGCACTTTAGCTTCCATTTTTCTGTCAGCAGGTTTTTTTTTTTTAAATGTTTCCGCGGTTTCAGGAAGTTAGCCGGCGGGGGAGACATCAGCGTATTAATCAGCCAGCAGCTGCCCGCCAACCCCCTGCTCCACACTAGTTTCAGTGTCAACGTGGAAATAGCATAACTTCCCGACCCACGCCAACAGTATTATAAGCTGGTGGCAGCAGTGAGGAGCATCATCCCCGTACTCCTACGTTAAGATGCCGCGCTGCTGGGGAAGCTGTCTCTGTTATACAGCGGCAGCTGCAGCAGGGAGAGAGACTGAGGAGCACTTTGTGCACTGGTGCTTCGCGCTGCTCAGCGCTGCCTGCCTCCCCTCCTGTTCCGTCTGGCGCATGGAGGCAGAAATGTAATGTCAGAGAAGCAGCGGCTCCATGGTGAGCCAGGAAGGGTAGCTGGGTGATACACACCATATCTATATATATAAAAATCGATGTGTAATTGTTCCCTATGGACTCCAAAATGGCGTAACCGATTTTGAGGAAATTTTCAAGCAATATTCAGCTTAGCCCAGCGGGTGATCCTGTGAAGTTTAGTATCGGACCAACAGAATTATTATTATTTTTTTTTTTGGGGGGGGGGTGGTTTGGCAATTAATTGATTGCGCCACAAATGAGATATTGTTCACGCCGAAATTCTGTCAAATGCAACTGAATATTTAAGCCATTGTCGACAAGGTATTCCCGAATCTAACAACCAACTACAAAAATCCAGATTGGCTGTTCGAACGTGCAATTTTGGCACCAAAAAATGGTGATGTCAACAGGATCAATTAGCGCACAGGACCAGAAAGCAGCTGCCAGGAAGAAGAGACAGGTGCCTTACCAGGAGATAAGATTTTGGCATGCTGACCATTATGATTGCCCCTCACTGCAGAAAAGGTGCCAAGTCCAAAATCCTTATCTACAGCCCCAATCCATTATCCCTCCCCACCAGACATTATCAGTCCCCCACCAGCCCCCATACCATTATCCCTCTTCCACCAGCCCCTTTACCATTATCCCTCTTCCACCAGCCCTGTACCAGTATCCTTCCTCCACCAGCCCCATACCATTATCCCTCCTCCAATAGCGCCCGTACCATTATCCCTCCTCCACCAGCCCCTGTACCATTATCCTTCCTCCACCAGCCCCTGTACCAATATCCTTCCTCCACCAGCCCCCGTACCATTATCCCTCCACCACCAACCCCCGTACCATTATCCCTCCACCACCAACCCCTGTACCATTATCCCTCCACCACCAACCCCTGTACCATTATCCCTCCACCACCAACCCCTGTACCATTATCCCTCCACCACCAACCCCTGTACCATTATCCCTCCACCACCAACCCCTGTACCATTATCCCTCCACCACCAACCCCTGTACCATTATCCCTCCACCACCAACCCCCGTACCATTATCCCTCCACCACCAGCCCCTGTACCATTATCCTTCCTCCACCAACCACTGTACCATTATCCCTCCACCACCAACCCCCGTACCATTATCCCTCCACCACCAACCCCTGTACCATTATCCATCCACCACCAACCCCTGTACCATTATCCCTCCACCACCAACCCCTGTACCATTATCCCTCCACCACCAACCCCTGTACCATTATCCCTCCACCACCAACCCCTGTACCATTATCCCTCCACCACCAACCCCCGTACCATTATCCCTCCACCACCAGCCCCTGTACCATTATCCTTCCTCCACCAACCCCTGTACCATTATCCCTCCACCACCAACCCCCGTACCATTATCCCTCCACCACCAACCCCTGTACCATTATCCCTCCACCACCAACCCCCGTACCATTATCCCTCCACCACCAACCCCCGTACCATTATCCCTCCACCACCAACCCCTGTACCATTATCCCTCCACCACCAACCCCTGTACCATTATCCCTCCACCACCAACCCCTGTACCATTATCCCTCCACCACCAACCCCTGTACCATTATCCCTCCACCACCAACCCCTGTACCATTATCCCTCCACCACCAACCACCGTACCATTATCCCTCTACCACCAGCCCCTGTACCATTATCCTTCCTCCACCAACCCCTGTACCATTATCCCTCCACCACCAACCCCCGTACCATTATCCCTCCACCACCAACCCCCGTACCATTATCCCTCCACCACCAACCCCCGTACCATTATCCCTCCACCACCAACCCCCGTACCATTATCCCTCCACCACCAACCCCTGTACCATTATCCCTCCACCACCAACCCCTGTACCATTATCCCTCCACCACCAACCCCTGTACCATTATCCCTCCACCACCAACCCCTGTACCATTATCCCTCCACCACCAACCCCTGTACCATTATCCCTCCACCACCAACCCCTGTACCATTATCCCTCCACCACCAACCCCCGTACCATTATCCCTCCACCACCAACCCCTGTACCATTATCCTTCCTCCACCAACCCCTGTACCATTATCCCTCCACCACCAACCCCTGTACCATTATCCCTCCACCACCAACCCCTGTACCATTATCCCTCCACCACCAACCCCTGTACCATTATCCCTCCACCACCAACCCCCGTACCATTATCCCTCCACCACCAACCCCTGTACCATTATCCTTCCTCCACCAACCCCTGTACCATTATCCCTCCACCACCAACCCCTGTACCATTATCCCTCCACCACCAACCCCCGTACTATTACCCCTCCACCACCAACCCCCGTACCATTATCCCTCTACCACCAGCCCCCGTACCATTATCCTTCCTCCACCAACCCCTGTACCATTATCCCTCCACCACCAACCCCTGTACCATTATCCCTCCACCACCAACCCCCGTACTATTACCCCTCCACCACCAACCCCCGTACCATTATCCCTCTACCACCAGCCCCCGTACCATTATCCTTCCTCCACCAACCCCTGTACCATTATCCCTCCACCACCAACCCCCGTACCATTATCCCTCCACCACCAACCCCTGTACCATTATCCCTCCACCACCAACCCCTGTACCATTATCCTTCCTCCACCAACCCCTGTACCATTATCCCTCCACCACCAACCCCTGTACCATTATCCCTCCACCACCAACCCCTGTACCATTATCCCTCCACCACCAACCCCTGTACCATTATCCCTCCACCACCAACCCCCGTACCATTATCCCTCCACCACCAACCCCTGTACCATTATCCTTCCTCCACCAACCCCTGTACCATTATCCCTCCACCACCAACCCCTGTACCATTATCCCTCCACCACCAACCCCCGTACTATTACCCCTCCACCACCAACCCCCGTACCATTATCCCTCTACCACCAGCCCCCGTACCATTATCCTTCCTCCACCAACCCCTGTACCATTATCCCTCCACCACCAACCCCCGTACCATTATCCCTCCACCACCAACCCCTGTACCATTATCCCTCCACCACCAACCCCCGTACCATTATCCTTCCTCCACCAACCCCCGTACCATTATCCCTCCACCACCAACCCCCGTACCATTATCCCTCCACCACCAACCCCCGTACCATTATCCTTCCTCCACCAACCCCCGTACCATTATCCCTCCACCACCAACCCCCGTACCATTATCCCTCCACCACCAACCCCCGTACCATTATCCCTCTACCACCAGCCCCTGTACCATTATCATTCCTCCACCAACCCCTGTACCATTATCCCTCCACCACCAACCCCGTACCATTATCCCTCCACCACCAACCCCCGTACCATTATCCCTCCACCACTAACCCCCGTACCATTATCCCTCCACCACCAACCCCCGTACCATTATCCCTCCACCACCAACCCCCGTACCATTATCCCTCTACCACCAGCCCCCGTACCATTATCCTTCCTCCACCAACCCCTGTACCATTATCCCTCCACCACCAACCCCCGTACCATTATCCCTCCACCACCAACCCCTGTACCATTATCCCTCCACCACCAACCCCTGTACCATTATCCCTCCACCACCAACCCCTGTACCATTATCCCTCCACCACCAACCCCTGTACCATTATCCCTCCACCACCAACCCCCGTACCATTATCCCTCCACCACCAACCCCCGTACCATTATCCCTCCACCACCAACCCCCGTACCATTATCCCTCCACCACCAACCCCTGTACCATTATCCCTCCACCACCAACCCCTGTACCATTATCCCTCCACCACCAACCCCTGTACCATTATCCCTCCACCACCAACCCCTGTACCATTATCCCTCCACCACCAACCCCTGTACCATTATCCCTCCACCACCAACCCCTGTACCATTATCCCTCCACCACCAACCCCCGTACCATTATCCCTCCACCACCAACCCCTGTACCATTATCCTTCCTCCACCAACCCCTGTACCATTATCCCTCCACCACCAACCCCTGTACCATTATCCCTCCACCACCAACCCCTGTACCATTATCCCTCCACCACCAACCCCTGTACCATTATCCCTCCACCACCAACCCCCGTACCATTATCCCTCCACCACCAACCCCTGTACCATTATCCTTCCTCCACCAACCCCTGTACCATTATCCCTCCACCACCAACCCCTGTACCATTATCCCTCCACCACCAACCCCCGTACTATTACCCCTCCACCACCAACCCCCGTACCATTATCCCTCTACCACCAGCCCCCGTACCATTATCCTTCCTCCACCAACCCCTGTACCATTATCCCTCCACCACCAACCCCTGTACCATTATCCCTCCACCACCAACCCCCGTACTATTACCCCTCCACCACCAACCCCCGTACCATTATCCCTCTACCACCAGCCCCCGTACCATTATCCTTCCTCCACCAACCCCTGTACCATTATCCCTCCACCACCAACCCCCGTACCATTATCCCTCCACCACCAACCCCTGTACCATTATCCCTCCACCACCAACCCCTGTACCATTATCCTTCCTCCACCAACCCCTGTACCATTATCCCTCCACCACCAACCCCTGTACCATTATCCCTCCACCACCAACCCCTGTACCATTATCCCTCCACCACCAACCCCTGTACCATTATCCCTCCACCACCAACCCCCGTACCATTATCCCTCCACCACCAACCCCTGTACCATTATCCTTCCTCCACCAACCCCTGTACCATTATCCCTCCACCACCAACCCCTGTACCATTATCCCTCCACCACCAACCCCCGTACTATTACCCCTCCACCACCAACCCCCGTACCATTATCCCTCTACCACCAGCCCCCGTACCATTATCCTTCCTCCACCAACCCCTGTACCATTATCCCTCCACCACCAACCCCCGTACCATTATCCCTCCACCACCAACCCCTGTACCATTATCCCTCCACCACCAACCCCCGTACCATTATCCTTCCTCCACCAACCCCCGTACCATTATCCCTCCACCACCAACCCCCGTACCATTATCCCTCCACCACCAACCCCCGTACCATTATCCTTCCTCCACCAACCCCCGTACCATTATCCCTCCACCACCAACCCCCGTACCATTATCCCTCCACCACCAACCCCCGTACCATTATCCCTCTACCACCAGCCCCTGTACCATTATCATTCCTCCACCAACCCCTGTACCATTATCCCTCCACCACCAACCCCGTACCATTATCCCTCCACCACCAACCCCCGTACCATTATCCCTCCACCACTAACCCCCGTACCATTATCCCTCCACCACCAACCCCCGTACCATTATCCCTCCACCACCAACCCCCGTACCATTATCCCTCTACCACCAGCCCCCGTACCATTATCCTTCCTCCACCAACCCCTGTACCATTATCCCTCCACCACCAACCCCCGTACCATTATCCCTCCACCACCAACCCCTGTACCATTATCCCTCCACCACCAACCCCTGTACCATTATCCCTCCACCACCAACCCCTGTACCATTATCCCTCCACCACCAACCCCTGTACCATTATCCCTCCACCACCAACCCCCGTACCATTATCCCTCCACCACCAACCCCTGTACCATTATCCCTCCACCACCAACCCCTGTACCATTATCCCTCCACCACCAACCCCTGTACCATTATCCCTCCACCACCAACCCCTGTACCATTATCCCTCCACCACCAACCCCTGTACCATTATCCCTCCACCACCAACCCCCGTACTATTACCCCTCCACCACCAACCCCCGTACCATTATCCCTCTACCACCAGCCCCCGTACCATTATCCTTCCTCCACCAACCCCTGTACCATTATCCCTCCACCACCAACCCCTGTACCATTATCCCTCCACCACCAACCCCCGTACTATTACCCCTCCACCACCAACCCCCGTACCATTATCCCTCTACCACCAGCCCCCGTACCATTATCCTTCCTCCACCAACCCCTGTACCATTATCCCTCCACCACCAACCCCCGTACCATTATCCCTCCACCACCAACCCCTGTACCATTATCCCTCCACCACCAACCCCCGTACCATTATCCTTCCTCCACCAACCCCCGTACCATTATCCCTCCACCACCAACCCCCGTACCATTATCCCTCCACCACCAACCCCCGTACCATTATCCTTCCTCCACCAACCCCCGTACCATTATCCCTCCACCACCAACCCCCGTACCATTATCCCTCCACCACCAACCCCCGTACCATTATCCCTCTACCACCAGCCCCTGTACCATTATCATTCCTCCACCAACCCCTGTACCATTATCCCTCCACCACCAACCCCGTACCATTATCCCTCCACCACCAACCCCCGTACCATTATCCCTCCACCACTAACCCCCGTACCATTATCCCTCCACCACCAACCCCCGTACCATTATCCCTCCACCACCAACCCCCGTACCATTATCCCTCTACCACCAGCCCCCGTACCATTATCCTTCCTCCACCAACCCCTGTACCATTATCCCTCCACCACCAACCCCCGTACCATTATCCCTCCACCACCAACCCCTGTACCATTATCCCTCCACCACCAACCCCTGTACCATTATCCCTCCACCACCAACCCCTGTACCATTATCCCTCCACCACCAACCCCTGTACCATTATCCCTCCACCACCAACCCCCGTACCATTATCCCTCCACCACCAACCCCTGTACCATTATCCCTCCACCACCAACCCCTGTACCATTATCCCTCCACCACCAACCCCTGTACCATTATCCCTCCACCACCAACCCCCGTACTATTATCCCTCCACCACCAACCCCCGTACTATTATCCCTCCACCACCAACCCCCGTACCATTATCTTTCCTCCACCAACCCCCGTACCATTATCCCTCCACCACCAACCCCCGTACCATTATCCCTCCACCACCAACCCCCGTACCATTATCCCTCTACCACCAGCCTCTGTACCATTATCCTTCCTCCACCAACCCCTGTACCATTATCCCTCCACCACCAACCCCGTACCATTATCCCTCCACCACCAACCCCCGTACCATTATCCCTCCACCACCAACCCCCGTACCATTATCCCTCCACCACCAACCCCCGTACCATTATCCCTCCACCACCAACCCCCGTACCATTATCCCTCCACCACCAACCCCCGTACCATTATCCTTCCTCCACCAACCCCTGTACCATTATCCCTCCACCACCAACCCCTGTACCATTATCCCTCCACCACCAACCCCCGTACTATTACCCCTCCACCACCAACCCCCGTACCATTATCCCTCTACCACCAGCCCCCGTACCATTATCCTTCCTCCACCAACCCCTGTACCATTATCCCTCCACCACCAACCCCCGTACCATTATCCCTCCACCACCAACCCCTGTACCATTATCCCTCCACCACCAACCCCCGTACCATTATCCTTCCTCCACCAACCCCCGTACCATTATCCCTCCACCACCAACCCCCGTACCATTATCCCTCCACCACCAACCCCCGTACCATTATCCTTCCTCCACCAACCCCCGTACCATTATCCCTCCACCACCAACCCCCGTACCATTATCCCTCCACCACCAACCCCCGTACCATTATCCCTCTACCACCAGCCCCTGTACCATTATCATTCCTCCACCAACCCCTGTACCATTATCCCTCCACCACCAACCCCGTACCATTATCCCTCCACCACCAACCCCCGTACCATTATCCCTCCACCACTAACCCCCGTACCATTATCCCTCCACCACCAACCCCCGTACCATTATCCCTCCACCACCAACCCCCGTACCATTATCCCTCTACCACCAGCCCCCGTACCATTATCCTTCCTCCACCAACCCCTGTACCATTATCCCTCCACCACCAACCCCCGTACCATTATCCCTCCACCACCAACCCCTGTACCATTATCCCTCCACCACCAACCCCTGTACCATTATCCCTCCACCACCAACCCCTGTACCATTATCCCTCCACCACCAACCCCTGTACCATTATCCCTCCACCACCAACCCCCGTACCATTATCCCTCCACCACCAACCCCTGTACCATTATCCCTCCACCACCAACCCCTGTACCATTATCCCTCCACCACCAACCCCTGTACCATTATCCCTCCACCACCAACCCCCGTACTATTATCCCTCCACCACCAACCCCCGTACTATTATCCCTCCACCACCAACCCCCGTACCATTATCTTTCCTCCACCAACCCCCGTACCATTATCCCTCCACCACCAACCCCCGTACCATTATCCCTCCACCACCAACCCCCGTACCATTATCCCTCTACCACCAGCCTCTGTACCATTATCCTTCCTCCACCAACCCCTGTACCATTATCCCTCCACCACCAACCCCGTACCATTATCCCTCCACCACCAACCCCCGTACCATTATCCCTCCACCACCAACCCCCGTACCATTATCCCTCCACCACCAACCCCCGTACCATTATCCCTCCACCACCAACCCCCGTACCATTATCCCTCCACCACCAACCCCCGTACCATTATCCCTCCACCACCAGCCCCCGTACCATTATCCCTCCACCAGCAACCCACGTACCATTATCCCTCCACCACCAACCCCCGTACCATTATCCCTCTACCACCAGCCCCCGTACCATTATCCTTCCTCCACCAACCCCCGTACCATTATCCTTCCTCCACCAACCCCTGTACCATTATCCTTCCTCCACCAACCCCTGTACCATTATCCCTCCACCACCAACCCCCGTACCATTATCCCTCCACCACCAACCCCCGTACCATTATCCCTCCACCACCAACCCCCGTACCATTATCCCTCCACCACCAACCCCTGTACCATTATCCCTCCACCACCAACCCCTGTACCATTATCCCTCCACCACCAACCCCCGTACCATTATCCCTCCACCACCAACCCCCGTACCATTATCCCTCCACCACCAACCCCCGTACCATTATCCCTCTACCACCAGCCCCCGTACCATTATCCTTCCTCCACCAACCCCCGTACCATTATCCCTCCACCACCAACCCCCGTACCATTATCCCTCCACCACCAACCCCCGTACCATTATCCCTCCACCACCAACCCCTGTACCATTATCCCTCCACCACCAACCCCTGTACCATTATCCCTCCACCACCAACCCCTGTACCATTATCCCTCCACCACCAACCCCTGTACCATTATCCCTCCACCACCAACCCCTGTACCATTATCCCTCCACCACCAACCCCTGTACCATTATCCCTCCACCACCAACCCCTGTACCATTATCCCTCCACCACCAACCCCCGTACCATTATCCCTCTACCACCAGCCCCTGTACCATTACAGGTAAATGACGCAATTTGCTGATCTAGACTACAGACATGACAGTGTCTGATCACCTGACTATGAGATATCAAATTCTGTGGCTGCCTGAGACTCTCTGAATCATCTGACTCTAGTTACCAATTGCCAAGAGGTATTTGTAGAGAGACCTAAGATACAGAAGCTGTCAGTTCCTCCAGCCACACAGCCTAGGTGTGAGCTTAGCAGCTGAGGTCTCTGGGAGGTAATACTGATCACCCTGGTTCCTGTATATCTCTGCTCTTTATTATTCAGCTGGCTTCCAGTTATACCTGTACTCTGCCCGGTTCCCAGTGTCTCCAATCATCCCGGTACTCAGCACTGTTCCCAGTGCTTCCAGTTATACTGGTACTCTGCCCGGTTCCCAGTGTCTCCATTCATACCTGTACTCTGCCCGGTTCCCAGTGTCTCCATTCATACCTGTACTCTGCCTGGTTCCCATTGTCTCCAATCATACCGGTACTCTGCCTGGTTCCCAGTGTCTCCAATCACACCGGTACTCTGCATGGTTCCCAGTGTCTCCAGTTATACCGGTACTCTGCCCGGTTCCCAGTGACTCCATTCATACCAGTACTCTGCCTGGTTCCCAGTGTCTCCAATCATACCGGTACTCTGCCTGGTTCCCAGTGTCTCCAATCACACCGGTACTCTGCCTGGTTCCCAGTGCATCCAGTTATACTGGTACTCTGCCTGGTTCCCAGTGTCTCCAATCACACCGGTACTCTGCCTGGTTCCCAGTGCATCCAGTTATACTGGTACTCTGCCCGGTTCACAGTGTCTCCAGTTATACCGGTACTCTGCCCGGTTCCCAGTGTCTCCATTTATACCGGTACTCTGCCTGGTTCCCAGTGTCTCCAATCACACCGGTACTCTGCCTGGTTCCCAGTGTCTCCAGTTATACCGGTACTCTGCCCGGTTCCCATTGTCTCCAATCATACCGGTACTCTGCCCGGTTCCCAGTGTCTCCAATCATACCGGTACTCTGCCTGGTTCCCAGTGCATCCAGTTATACTGGTACTCTGCCCGGTTCCCAGTGTCTCCAGTTATACCGGTACTCTGCCCGGTTCCCAGTGTCTCCATTCAAACCGGTACTCTGCCTGGTTCCTAGTGTCTCCAGTTATACCGGTACTCTGCCTGGTTCCCAATCTCTCCAGTTATACCGGTACTCTGCCAGTTCCCAGTGTCTCCAATCATACTAGTACTCCGCCTGGTTCCCAGTGTCTCCAGTTATACCAGTACTCAGCCAGGTTCCCAGTGTGTCCAGCTATACCAGTACTCAGCCAGGTTTCCAGTGTCTCCAATCATACTGGTACGCTACCTGGTTCCCAGTGTCTCCAATCACACCGGTACTCAACACTGTTACCAGTGCTTCCAGTTATACCGGTACTCAGCCTGGTTCCCAGTGTCTCCAATTACACCAGTCCTCAACCCAGTTCACAGTGTCTCCAATCATACCAGTACTCAGCCTGATTCCCAGTGTCTCCAATCATACCAGTACTCTGCCTTGTTCCCAGTGTCTCCAATCATACTAGTACTCAGCCTGATTCCCAGTGTCTCCAGTTATACCGTACTTGGCCCAGTTCCCAGTGTCTCCAATCATACCAGTACTCAGCCGGATTCCCAGTGTCTCCAGTTTAACCGTACTCTGCCCAGATCCCAGTGTCTCCACTGATACCAGTACTCTACCCGGTTCCCAGTGTCTTCAGTTATACCGGTATTCTGCCTGGTTCCCAGTGTCTCCAGTTATACCGGTACTCAGCATTGTTCCCAGTGTCTCCTGTTATACTGTACTCAGCACTGTTCCCAGTGTCTCCAGTTATACTAGTACTCAGCCTGGTTCCCAGTGTCTCCAGTTATACCGGTACTCAGGACTGTGCCCAGTGTCTCCAATCATACCAGTACTCAGCCTGATTCCCAGTGTCTCTAGTTATACCAGTACTCAGCACTGTTCCCAGTGTCTCCTGTTATACAGTACTCAGCACTGTTCCCAGTGTCTCCAGTTATACCGGTATTCTGCACGGATCCCAGTGTCTCTAATCATACCAGTACTCAGCCTTATTCCCAGTGTCTCCAGTTATATCGGTACTCAGCACTGTTCCCAGTGTCTCCAATCATACCAGTACTCAGCCTTATTCCCAGTGTCTCCAGTTATATCGGTACTCTGCACGGATCCCAGTGTGTCTCTAATCATACAAGTACTCAGCCTGATTCCCAGTGTCTCCATTTATACTGGTACAGTTTATCCAGCATCACCTCTTCATTCAGTTACCTGCACCGAGTCCCTGGTGTTCCAGTGGTCAGGATACAGTTCCTCTGCCAAAGGCCCAGGATCAATTCCCTGTTCAGGGATTGATTCTGTTTCCCACTTAGTCGTCCAGACCTCACATATTTGCTGGGTTCACAAATTTCCGACCATGACACCTTTCACAGTACCACACACTGGTGACATCCTATCACAGTACCACACAGAGGTGGCATTCTATCACAGTACCACACACTGGTGACATCCTATCACAGTACCACACACAGGTGGCATCCTATCACAGTACCACACACTGGTGACATCCTATCACAGTACCACACACAGGTGGCATCCTATCACAGTACCACACAGAGGTGGCATCCTATCACAGTACCACACAAAGGTGGCATCCTATCACAGTACCACACACAGAGGTGGCATCCTATCATAGTACCACACAAAGGTGGCATCCTATCACAGTACCCCACAAAGGTGCCATCCTATCACAGTACCCCACAAAGGTGCCATCCTATCACAGTACCACACACAGGTGGCATCCTATCACAGTACCACACAAAGGTGGCGTCCTATCACAGTACCACACAAAGGTGGCATCCTATCACAGTACCACACAGAGGTGGCATCCTATCACAGTACCACACACAGGTGGCATCCTATCACAGTACCACACAGAGGTGGCATCCTATCACAGTACCACACACTGGTGACATCCTATCACAGTACCACACAGAGGTGGCATCCTATCACAGTACCACACACTGGTGACATCCTATCACAGTACCACACACAGGTGGCATCCTATCACAGTACCACACACTGGTGACATCCTATCACAGTACCACACACAGGTGGCATCCTATCACAGTACCACACACAGGTGGCATCCTATCACAGTACCACACAGAGGCGGCATCCTATCACAGTACCACACAGAGGTGGCATCCTATCACAGTACCACACACTGGTGACATCCTATCACAGTACCACACAGAGGTGGCATCCTATCACAGTACCACACACTGGTGACATCCTATCACAGTACCACACACAGGTGGCATCCTATCACAGTACCACACACTGGTGACATCCTATCACAGTACCACACACAGGTGGCATCCTATCACAGTACCACACACAGGTGACATCCTATCACAGTACCACACAGAGGTGACATCCTATCACAGTACCACACACACAGGTGGCATCCTATCACAGTACCACACACACAGGTGGCATCCTATCACAGTACCACACACAGGTGGCATCCTATCACAGTACCACACACAGGTGGCATCCTATCACAGTACCACACACACAGGTGGCATCCTATCACAGTACCACACACACACAGGTGGCATTCTATCACAGTACTACACACAGGTGGCATCCTATCACAGCACCGCACAGAGGTGGCATCCTATCACAGTACCACACAGAGGTGGCATCCTATCACAGTACCACACACAGGTGGCATCCTATCACATTACCACACACAGGTGGCATCCTATCACAGTACCACACAGAGGTGGCATCCTATCACAGTACCACACAGAGGTGGCATCCTATCACAGTACCACACACAGGTGGCATCCTATCACAGTACCACACAGAGGTGGCATCCTATCACAGCACCACACACAGGTGGCATCCTATCACAGTACCACACAGAGGTGACATCCTATCACAGTACCACACAGAGGTGGCATCCTATCACAGTACCACACACACAGGTGGCATCCTATCACAGTACCACACACAGGTGGCATCCTATCACAGTACCACACACAGGTGGCATCCTATCACAGTACCACACAGAGGTGACATCCTATCACAGTACCACACAGAGGTGGCATCCTATCACAGCACCACACAGAGGTGGCATCCTGTCACAGTACCGCACAGAGGTGGCATCCTATCACAGTACCGCACACAGGTGGCATCCTATCACAGTACCACACACACAGGTGGCATCCTATCACAGTACCACACACAGGTGGCATCCTATCACAGTACCACACACAGGTGGCATCCTATCACAGTACCGCACACAGGTGGCATCCTATCACAGTACCACACAGAGGTGGCATCCCATCACAGTACCGCACAAAGGTGGCATCCTATCACAGTACCACACAGAGGTGGCATCCTATCACAGTACCACACAGAGGTGGCATCCTATCACAGTACCACACACAGGTGGCATCCTATCACAGTACCACATACAGGTGGCATCCTATCACAGTACCACACACAGGTGGCATCCTATCACAGTACCACACACAGGTGGCATCCTATCACAGTACCACACAAAGGTGGCATCCTATCACAGTACCACACACAGAGGTGGCATCCTATCATAGTACCACACAAAGGTGGCATCCTATCACAGTACCACACACAGGTGGCATCCTATCACAGTACCCCACAGAGGTGGCATCCTATCACAGTACCGCACACAGGTGGCATCCTATCACAGTACCCCACACAGGTGGCATCCTATCACAGTACCACACACACAGGTGGCATCCTATCACAGTACCACACACAGGTGGCATTCTATCACAGTACTACACACAAAGGTGGCATCCTATCACAGTACCACACAAAGGTGGCATCCTATCACAGTACCACACAAAGGTGGCATCCTATCATAGTACAACACAAAGGTGGCATCCTATCACAGTACCACACAGAGGTGGCATCCTATCACAGTACCACACAGAGGTGGCATCCTATCACAGTACCGCACAGAGGTGGCATCCTATCACAGTACCGCACAGAGGTGGCATCCTATCACAGTACCACACAGAGGTGGCATCCTATCACAGTACCACACACAGAGGTGGCATCCTATCACAGTACCCCACAAAGGTGCCATCCTATCACAGTACCACACACAGGTGGCATCCTATCACAGTACCACACACACAGGTGGCATCCTATCACAGTACTACACACAGGCGGCATCCTATCACAGTACCCCACACAGGTGGCATCCTATCACAGTACCACACACAGGTGGCATCCTATCACAGTACCACACACAGGTGGCATCCTATCACATTACCACACACAGGTGGCATCCTATCATAGTACAACACAGAGGTGGCATCCTATCACAGTACCACACAGAGGTGGCATCCTATCACAGCACCGCACAGAGGTGACATCCTATCACAGCACCGCACAGAGGTGGCATCCTATCACAGTACCACACACAGGTGGCATCCTATCACAGTACCACACAGAGGTGGCATCCTATCACAGTACCACACACACAGGTGGCATCCTATCACAGTACCACACACACAGGTGGCATCCTATCACAGTACCACACAGAGGTGGCATCCTATCACAGTACTACACACAGGCGGCATCCTATCACAGTACCACACACAGGTGGCATCCTATCACAGTACCACACAGAGGTGGCATCCTATCACAGTACCACACACACAGGTGGCATCCTATCACAGTACCACACACAGAGGTGGCATCCTATCACAGTACCACACAGAGGTGGCATCCTATCACAGTACCACACAGAGGTGGCATCCTATCACAGTACCCCACAAAGGTGACATCCTATCACAGTACCCCACAGAGGTGGCATCCTATCACAGTACCGCACACAGGTGACATCCTATCACAGTACCGCACACAGGTGACATCCTATCACAGTACCACACAGAGGTGGCATCCTATCACAGTACCACACAGAGGTGGCATCCTATCACAGTACCACACACAGGTGACATCCTATCACAGTACCACACAGGTGGCATCCTATCACAGTACCACACAGAGGTGGCATCCTATCACAGTACCACACACAGGTGGCATCCTATCACAGTACCACACAGGTGGCATCCTATCACAGTACCACACAGAGGTGACATCCTATCACAGTACCACACAGAGGTGGCATCCTATCACAGCACCGCACAGAGGTGACATCATATCACAGTACCACACAGAGGTGGCATCCTATCACAGTACCACACAGAGGTGGCATCCTATCACAGTACTACACACAGGCGGCATCCTATCACAGTACCACACACAGGTGGCATCCTATCACAGTACCACACAGAGGTGGCATCCTATCACAGTACCACACACACAGGTGGCATCCTATCACAGTACCACACACAGAGGTGGCATCCTATCACAGTACCACACAGAGGTGGCATCCTATCACAGTACCCCACAAAGGTGACATCCTATCACAGTACCCCACAGAGGTGGCATCCTATCACAGTACCGCACACAGGTGACATCCTATCACAGTACCGCACACAGGTGACATCCTATCACAGTACCACACAGAGGTGGCATCCTATCACAGTACCACACAGAGGTGGCATCCTATCACAGTACCACACACAGGTGGCATCCTATCACAGTACCACACAGGTGGCATCCTATCACAGTACCACACAGAGGTGACATCCTATCACAGTACCACACAGAGGTGGCATCCTATCACAGCACCGCACAGAGGTGACATCCTATCACAGTACCACACACAGGTGGCATCCTATCACTGTACCACACACAGGTGGCATCCTATCACAGTACTACACAGAGGTGGCATCCTATCACAGTACTACACAAAGGTGGCATTCTATCACAGTACCACACAAAGGTGGCATCCTATCACAGTACCACACACAGGTGGCATCCTATCACAGTACCACACACACAGGTGGCATCCTATCACAGTACCACACACAGGTGGCATCCTATCACAGTACCACACAGAGGGGGCATCCTATCACAGTACCACACAGAGGTGGCATCCTATCACAGTACCACACACAGGTGGCATCCTATCACAGTACCACACACAGGTGGCATCTTATCACAGTACCACACAGAGGGGGCATCCTATCACAGTACCACACAGAGGTGGCATCCTATCACAGTACCACACACTGGTGACATCCTATCACAGTACCACACACAGGTGGCATCCTATCACAGTACCGCACAGAGGTGGCATCCTATCACAGTACCACACACAGGTGGCATCCTATCACAGTACCGCACAGAGGTGGCATCCTATCACAGTACCGCACAGAGGTGGCATCCTGTCACAGTACCACACAAAGGTGGCATCCTGTCACAGTACCACACACAGGTGGCATCTTATCACAGTACCACACAGAGGTGGCATCCTATCACAGTACCACACACAGGTGGCATCTTATCACAGTACCACACAGAGGGGGCATCCTATCACAGTACCACACAGAGGTGGCATCCTATCACAGTACCACACACAGGTGGCATCCTATCACAGTACCACACACAGGTGGCATCCTATCACAGTACCACACACAGGTGGCATCCTATCACAGTACCACACACAGGTGGCATCCTATCACAGTACCACACACAGGTGGCATCCTATCACAGTACCACACACAGGTGGCATCTTATCACAGTACCACACAGAGGGGGCATCCTATCACAGTACCACACAGAGGTGGCATCCTATCACAGTACCACACACAGGTGGCATCCTATCACAGTACCGCACAGAGGTGGCATCCTATCACAGTACCGCACAGAGGTGGCATCCTGTCACAGTACCACACACAGGTGGCATCCTATCACAGTACCGCACTTCTAGTGAATGATAACGACCCAATTTGTATCACAAATGTTTGCACACGGAGACACCATGGTTGTTTGGTGTTATTCACCTGTGGCCACGGGTCTGATTCAATAATTAACAGAATCTGCATAAAACCTCCGCCATCTCCCCAGCGCCTGACTGTTGATGTAATCGACGGACCCGCAAAGATACTGTAGCTGTAGGAGGAATGTGACAGGACTCAGAACACGAGACGTGAGCAGGAGGATGAAAGAATCGCTGTGCTCACATCTGGGAAAGGACAAGAACAGAGAAACAACAGAGAAATCTACAAGAAAATACTTTCCGGAGTAAGGTCTATTCCAGGGGCATTACTCACCAGGAGAAAGGTCACCCAAATAGGCAGCCAAAAATCAGCAATATCTCACAGAAACAGATTTTACAGCAAAAATGCAACTTATAAAACATCCATTAACTCATCAGATGAAAGTAATTTAACGAAAACAGAGGGAACCACAAAAAAAAAATATCTGAGCATAAACAACTGTTATATAATATTCGAATCGCCCACAGCACGCTGCAAATATATCATGGCTGTAATTGTCCCCCAACTGTACAGCACAATGGCGTAAACTGTTGTCGGCCCAGATCTATTCACATACTATACTGTATATTATTATCTTTGATTTATATGGTGCGATAAGGCTTCCGCAGCACCAAACTTGGGGCGAGATTCTCTATTACAGAAATGCGGTAAAAACCCCGTTATCGGGGTTTTTACCGCATTTCTGTATTCTCTAATGTCCCTCCGCAGTGTCACCGCTGCGGAGGGAATCGCCAGCAAAAGCTGGCGGTTCCCTGCAGAAGCCTATGGGCTTCTTACCGCAGCGGTGTGTGAGGGATCCGTCATGGATCCCTCCCAGCATGCCTTGCGGCCGGCGCGTCAGTCTGCGCATGCGCAGACGGACTCCCGGGTCATAGACCCGGAAGTCCAGCAACGGCGCCGCATCGCAAGGGACAGCTCTTACCGCAAGAGCTGTCCCTTGCGTTAATGACCGCATATTTTAGAAATGCGGTGGCCGACGATACTGGGCTGCGGATTTTAGAGAATCCCGCCCTTGGTATATAAACAGGTGAGCAGGAGCAGCAACCAAGTAATAGTGCTGTGACTTTTGCCAATGATAATGATTATGAAATTATTACGTAGTATTTTAAAATCTACTAAAGCTGAGGCATAAGAAAGGGCACCTGAAATAAAAACAATACTTTATAATGCTAAAGAAATAAACATCACAAATAATAAAGGGAAAGTTTACTGCCAATAAATATAAAATTGCCAACACTGGAATCCACCATTACAGAAGTCTCTCTACTTTATTGCACTGGGTGGCAAACATCATCCTCATAGAATTTGTAGCTCATCTTTTAAGAATATGAGTGATTTCCACATTTTATTAAATGCTAATTCATATGCTATCAGTAGCTTCCATACATCACAGTATTTCCCAGTGTGCTGGATACATTGTACCTCCTCATTTCTGTGGGTGTTACTGTGTGCGGTGATGGTATAACGGAGCACTTCTGTGGGTGTTACTGTGTGCAGCGATAGTATAACTGAGCACTGCAGTGGGTGTTACTGTGTGCGGTGATAGTATAACGGAGCACTTCTGTGGGTGTTACTGTGTGCGGTGATAGTATAACGGAGCACTTCTGTGGGTGTTACTGTGTGCGGCGATAGTATAACGGTGCACTTCTGTGGGTGTTACTGTGTGGGGTGATAGTATAACGGAGCACTTCTGTGGGTGTTACTGTGTGGGGCGATAGTATAACGGAGCACTGCTGTGGGTGTTACTGTGTGCGGTGATAGTATAACGGAGCACTTCTGTGGGTGTTACTGTGTGGGGCGATAGTATAACGGAGCACTGCTGTGGGTGTTACTGTGTGTGGTGATAGTATAACGGAGTACTCCTGTGGGTGTTACTGTGTGCGGCGATAGTATAACGGAGCACTTCTGTGGGTGTTACTGTGTGCGGTGATAGTATAACGGAGAACTTCTGTGGGTGTTACTGTGTGTGGCGATAGTATAACGGAGCACTTCTGTGGGTGTTACTGTGTGCGGCGATAGTATAACGGAGCACTTCTGTGGGTGTTACTGTGTGCGGTGATAGTATAACGGAGCACTTCTGTGGGTGTTACTGTGTGCGGTGATAGTATAACGGAGCACTTCTGTGGGTGTTACTGTGTGCGGTGATAGTATAACGGAGCACTGCTGTGGGTGTTACTGTGTGCGGTGATAGTATAACTGAGCACTTCTGTGGGTGTTACTGTGTGTGGTGATAGTATAACGGAGCACTTCTGTGGGTGTTACTGTGTGGGGCGATAGTATAACGGAGCACTGCTGTGGGTGTTACTGTGTGCGGTGATAGTATAACGGAGTACTCCTGTGGGTGTTACTGTGTGCGGTGATAGTATAACGGAGCACTGCTCTGGGTGTTACTGTGTGCGGTGATAGTATAACGGAGCACTTCTGTGGGTGTTACTGTGTGCGGCGATAGTATAACGGAGCACTTCTGTGGGTGTTACTGTGTGCGGTGATAGTATAACGGAGCACTTCTGTGGGTGTTACTGTGTGCGGTGATAGTATAACGGAGCACTTCTGTGGGTGTTACTGTGTGCGGTGATAGTATAACGGAGCACTGCTGTGGGTGTTACTGTGTGCGGTGATAGTATAACGGAGCACTTCTGTGGGTGTTACTGTGTGCGGGGATAGTATAACGGAGCACTTCTGTGGGTGTTACTGTGTGCGGCGATAGTATAACGGAGCACTTCTGTGGGTGTTACTGTGTGCGGTGATAGTATAACGGAGCACTTCTGTGGGTGTTACTGTGTGCGGGGATAGTATAACGGAGCACTGCTGTGGGTGTTACTGTGTGCGGGGATAGTATAACGGAGCACTTCTGTGGGTGTTACTGTGTGCGGTGATAGTATAACGGAGCACTTCTGTGGGTGTTACTGTGTGCGGCGATAGTATAACGGAGCACTTCTGTGGGTGTTACTGTGTGCGGTGATAGTATAACGGAGCACTTCTGTGGGTGTTACTGTGTGCGGGGATAGTATAACTGAGCACTTCTGTGGGTGTTACTGTGTGCGGTGATAGTATAACGGAGCACTCCTGTGGGTGTTACTGTGTGGGGTGATAGTATAACGGAGCACTTCTGTGGGTGTTACTGTGTGCGGGGATAGTATAACGGAGCACTTCTGTGGGTGTTACTGTGTGGGATGATAGTATAACGGAGCACTTCTGTGGGTGTTACTGTGTGCGGCGATAGTATAACGGAGCACTTCTGTGGGTGTTACTGTGTGTGGTGATAGTATAACGGAGCACTTCTGTGGGTGTTACTGTGTGCGGTGATAGTATAACGGAGCACTGCAGTGGGTGTTACTGTGTGCGGTGATAGTATAACGGAGCACTTCTGTGGGTGTTACTGTGTGCGGTGATAGTATAACGGAGCACTTCTGTGGGTGTTACTGTGTGCGGTGATAGTATAACGGAGCACTTCTGTGGGTGTTACTGTGTGCGGGGATAGTATAACGGAGCACTTCTGTGGGTGTTACTGTGTGCGGCGATAGTATAACGGAGCACTTCTGTGGGTGTTAGTGTGTGCGGCGATATTATAACGGAGCACTTCTGTGGGTGTTACTGTGTGCGGCGATAGTATAACGGAGCACTTCTGTGGGTGTTACTGTGTGCGGTGATAGTATAACGGAGCACTTCTGTGGGTGTTACTGTGTGCGGCGATAGTATAACGGAGCACTTCTGTGGGTGTTACTGTGTGCGGGGATAGTATAACGGAGCACTTCTGTGGGTGTTACTGTGTGGGATGATAGTATAACGGAGCACTTCTGTGGGTGTTACTGTGTGCGGTGATAGTATAACGGAGCACTTCTGTGGGTGTTACTGTGTGCGGTGATAGTATAACGGAGCACTTCTGTGGGTGTTACTGTGTGCGGTGATCGTATAACGGAGCACTCCTGTGGGTGTTACTGTGTGGGGTGATAGTATAACGGAGCACTTCTGTGGGTGTTACTGTGTGCGGCGATAGTATAACGGAGCACTTCTGTGGGTGTTACTGTGTGCGGTGATAGTATAACGGAGCACTTCTGTGGGTGTTACTGTGTGCGGTGATAGTATAACGGAGCACTTCTGTGGGTGTTACTGTGTGCGGCGATAGTATAACGGAGCACTTCTGTGGGTGTTACTGTGTGCGGTGATAGTATAACGGAGCACTTCTGTGGGTGTTACTGTGTGCGGTGATAGTATAACGGAGCACTTCTGTGGGTGTTACTGTGTGCGGTGATCGTATAACGGAGCACTCCTGTGGGTGTTACTGTGTGGGGTGATAGTATAACGGAGCACTACTGTGGGTGTTACTGTGTGGGGTGATAGTATAACGGAGCACTGCTGTGGGTGTTACTGTGTGCGGTGATAGTATAACGGTGCACTTCTGTGGGTGTTACTGTGTGCGGCGATAGTATAACGGAGCACTTCTGTGGGTGTTACTGTGTGCGGCGATAGTATAACGGAGCACTTCTGTGGGTGTTACTGTGTGCGGCGATAGTATAACGGTGCACTGCTGTGGGTGTTACTGTGTGCGGCGATAGTATAACGGAGCACTTCTGTGGGTGTTACTGTGTGCGGCGATAGTATAACGGAGCACCTCTGTGGGTGTTACTGTGTGCGGCGATAGTATAACGGAGCACTTCTGTGGGTGTTACTGTGTGCGGCGATAGTATAACGGAGCACTTCTGTGGGTGTTACTGTGTGCGGCGATAGTATAACGGAGCACTTCTGTGGGTGTTACTGTGTGCGGCGATAGTATAACGGAGCACTTCTGTGGGTGTCACTGTGTGCGGTGATAGTATAACGGAGCACTGCTGTGGGTGTCACTGTGTGCGGTTATAGTATAACGGAGCACTGCTGTGGGTGTCACTGTGTGCGGTGATAGTATAACGGAGCACTTCTGTGGGTGTTACTGTGTGCGGCGATAGTATAACGGAGCACTGCTGTGGGTGTTACTGTGTGCGGCGATAGTATAACGGAGCACTGCTGTGGGTGTTACTGTGTGCGGCGATAGTATAACGGAGCACTTCTGTGGGTGTTACTGTGTGCGGCGATAGTATAACGGAGCACTTCTGTGGGTGTTACTGTGTGCGGCGATAGTATAACGGAGCACTTCTGTTGGTGTTACTGTGTGTGGTGATAGTATAACGGAGCACTCCTGTGGGTGTTACTGTGTGCGGTGATAGTATAACGGAGCACTTCTGTGGGTGTTACTGTGTGCGGTGATAGTATAACGGAGCACTGCTGTGGGTGTTACTGTGTGCGGCGATAGTATAACGGAGCACTTCTGTGGGTGTTACTGTGTGCGGCGATAGTATAACGGAGCACTTCTGTGGGTGTTACTGTGTGCGGCGATAGTATAACGGAGCACTTCTGTGGGTGTTACTGTGTGCGGCGATAGTATAACGGAGCACTTTTGTTGGTGTTACTGTGTGTGGTGATAGTATAACGGAGCACTCCTGTGGGTGTTACTGTGTGCGGTGATAGTATAACGGAGCACTTTTGTGGGTGTTACTGTGTGCGGCGATAGTATAACGGAGCACCTCTGTGGGTGTTACTGTGTGCGGGGATAGTATAACGGAGCACTTCTGTGGGTGTTACTGTGTGTGGTGATAGTATAACGGAGCACTCCTGTGGGTGTTACTGTGTGCGGTGATAGTATAACGGAGCACTTCTGTGGGTGTTACTGTGTGCGGCGATAGTATAACGGAGCACTTCTGTGGGTGTTACTGTGTGCGGCGATAGTATAACGGAGCACCTCTGTGGGTGTTACTGTGTGCAGGGATAGTATAACGGAGCACCTCTGTGGGTGTTACTGTGTGCGGGGATAGTATAACGGAGCACTGCTGTGGGTGTTACTGTGTGCGGTGATAGTATAACGGAGCACTGCTGTGGGTGTTACTGTGTGCGGTGATAGTATAACGGAGCACTTCTGTGGGTGTTACTGTGTGCGGGGATAGTATAACGGAGCACCTCTGTGGGTGTTACTGTGTGCGGCGATAGTATAACGGAGCACTTCTGTGGGTGTTACTGTGTGCGGCGATAGTATAACGGAGCACTTCTGTGGGTGTTACTGTGTGTGGTGATAGTATAACGGAGCACTTCTGTGGGTGTTACTGTGTGTGGTGATAGTATAACGGAGCACTCCTGTGGGTGTTACTGTGTGCGGTGATAGTATAACGGAGCACTTCTGTGGGTGTTACTGTGTGCGGCGATAGTATAACGGAGCACCTCTGTGGGTGTTACTGTGTGCGGGGATAGTATAACGGAGCACTTCTGTGGGTGTTACTGTGTGTGGTGATAGTATAACGGAGCACTCCTGTGGGTGTTACTGTGTGCGGTGATAGTATAACGGAGCACTTCTGTGGGTGTTACTGTGTGCGGCGATAGTATAACGGAGCACCTCTGTGGGTGTTACTGTGTGCGGGGATAGTATAACGGAGCACTTCTGTGGGTGTTACTGTGTGCGGCGATAGTATAACGGAGCACCTCTGTGGGTGTTACTGTGTGTGGGGATAGTATAACGGAGCACTGCTGTGGGTGTTACTGTGTGCGGTGATAGTATAACGGAGCACTTCTGTGGGTGTTACTGTGTGGGGCGATAGTATAACGGAGCACTTCTGTGGGTGTTACTGTGTGGGGCGATATTATAACGGAGCACTTCTGTGGGTGTTACTGTGTGCGGCGATAGTATAACGGAGCACTTCTGTGGGTGTTACTGTGGGCCTTATTTTGGTTCATTCTTTCTGACAAAATCCTTCTTAGATGGGCAAAACCATGTGCACTGCAGGTGGGGCAGGTGTTACTTGTGCAGAGAGAATTAGATTTGGGTGGGGTTTTACTTCAAAGTGAGATCTATATTGCAGTGTAAAAATAAAGCATCCAGTATTTACCCTGCACAGAAACAAAATAACTCACCCAAATCTAGTTCTCTCTGCACATGTTACATCTGCCCCCCCTGCAGTGCACATGGTTTTGTCCATCTAAGAAGGATTTTGTCAGAAAGAATGAACCAAAATAAGGCCCTGTGTGCGGTGATAGTAACGGAGCACTTCTGTGGGTGTTACTGTGTGCGGGGATAGTATAACGGAGCACTTCTGTGGGTGTTACTGTGAGCGGCGATAGTATAACGGTGCACTTCTGTGGGTGTTACTGTGTGCGGCGATAGTATAACGGAGCACTTCTGTGGGTGTTACTGTGTGCGGCGATAGTATAACGGAGCACTGCTGTGGGTGTTACTGTGTGCGGCGATAGTATAACGGAGCACTTCTGTGGGTGTTACTGTGTGCGGTGATAGTATAACAGCACTTCTGTGGGTGTTACTGTGTGGGGTGATAGTATAACGGAGCACTTCTGTGGGTGTTACTGTGCGCGGCGATAGTATAACGGAGCACTTCTGTGGGTGTTACTGTGTGCGGTGATAGTATAACGGAGCACTTCAGTGGGTGTTACTGTGTGCGGTGATAGTATAACGGAGCACTTCAGTGGGTGTTACTGTGTGGGGTGATAGTATAACTGAGCACTTCTGAGGGTGTTACTGTGTGGGGTGATAGTATAACGGAGCACTTCTGTGGGTGTTACTGTGTGCGGCGATAGTATAACGGAGCACTTCTGAGGGTGTTACTGTGTGCGGTGATAGTATAACGGAGCACTTCTGTGGGTGTTACTGTGTGCGGTGATAGTATAACGGAGCACTTCTGAGGGTGTTACTGTGTGGGGTGATAGTATAACGGAGCACTTCTGAGGGTGTTACTGTGTGCGGTGATAGTATAACGGAGCACTTCTGTGGGTGTTACTGTGTGCGGTGATAGTATAACGGAGCACTTCAGTGGGTGTTACTGTGTGCGGCGATAGTATAACGGAGCACTTCTGTGGGTGTTACTGTGTGCGGCGATAGTATAACGGAGCACTTCTGTGGGTGTAACTGTGTGCGGTGATAGTATAACGGAGCACGGCTGTGGGTGTTACTGTGTGCGGCGATAGTATAACGGAGCACTTCTGTGGTTGTTACTGTGTGCGGTGATAGTATAACGGAGCACTGCTGTGGGTGTTACTGTGTGCGGGGATAGTATAACGGAGCACTTCTGTGGGTGTTACTGTGTGTGGTGATAGTATAACGGAGCACGGCTGTGGGTGTTACTGTGTGTGGTGATAGTATAACGGAGCACTGCTGTGGGTGTTACTGTGTGGTGATAGTATAACGGAGCACTTCTGTTGGTGTTACTGTGTGTGGTGATAGTATAACGGAGCACTGCTGTGGGTGTTACTGTGTGCGGTGATAGTATAACGGAGCACTTCTGTGGGTGTTACTGTGTGCGGTGATAGTATAACGGAGCACTGCTGTGGGTGTTACTGTGTGCGGCGATAGTATAACGGAGCACTTCTGTGGGTGTTACTGTGTGCGGCGATAGTATAACGGAGCACTTCTGTGGGTGTTAATGTGTGCGGCGATAGTATAACGGAGCACTTCTGTGGGTGTTACTGTGTGCGGCGATAGTATAACTGAGCACTCCTGTGGGTGTTACTGTGTGCGGCGATAGTATAACGGAGCACTTCTATGGGTGTTACTGTGTGCGGCGATAGTATAACGGAGCACTTCTGTGGGTGTTACTGTGTGCGGTGATAGTATAACGGAGCACTTCTGTGGGTGTTACTGTGTGCGGTGATAGTATAACGGAGCACTGCTGTGGGTGTTACTGTGTGCGGCGATAGTATAACGGAGCACTTCTGTGGGTGTTACTGTGTGCGGCGATAGTATAACGGAGCACTCCTGTGGGTGTTACTGTGTGCGGCGATAGTATAACGGAGCACTTCTGTGGGTGTTACTGTGTGCGGCGATAGTATAACGGAGCACTTCTGTGGGTGTTACTGTGTGCGGCGATAGTATAACGGAGCACTTCTGTGGGTGTTACTGTGTGCGGTGATAGTATAACGGAGCACTGCTGTGGGTTTTACTGTGTGCGGTGATAGTATAACGGAGCACTTCTGTGGGTTTTACTGTGTGCGGCGATAGTATAACGGAGCACTTCTGTGGGTGTTACTGTGTGCGGCGATAGTATAACGGAGCACTTCTGTGGGTGTTACTGTGTGCGGTGATAGTATAACGGAGCACTTCTGTGGGTGTAACTGTGTGCGGTGATAGTATAACGGAGCACTTCAGTGGGTGTTACTGTGTGCGGCGATAGTATAACGGAGCACTTCTGTGGGTGTAACTGTGTGCGGTGATAGTATAACGGAGCACGGCTGTGGGTGTTACTGTGTGCGGCGATAGTATAACGGAGCACTTCAGTGGGTTTTACTGTGTGCGGCGATAGTATAACGGAGCACCTCTGTGGGTGTTACTGTGTGCGGGGATAGTATAACGGAGCACTTCTGTGGGTGTTACTGTGTGCGGCGATAGTATAACTGAGCACTTCTGTGGGTGTTACTGTGTGCGGTGATACTGTGCTGTGGGTGTTACTGTGTGCGGCGATAGTATAACGGAGCACTGCTGTGGGTGTTACTGTGTGTGGTGATAGTATAACGGAGCACTTCTGTGGGTGTTACTGTGTGCGGCGATAGTATAACGGAGCACTTCTGTGGGTGTTACTGTGTGCGGCGATAGTATAACGGAGCACTTCTGTGGGTGTTACTGTGTGCGGTGATAGTATAACGGAGCACTTCTGTGGGTGTTACTGTGTGCGGCGATAGTATAACGGAGCACTTCTGTGGGTGTAACTGTGTGCGGTGATAGTATAACGGAGCACGGCTGTGGGCGTTACTGTGTGCGGCGATAGTATAACGGAGCACTTCAGTGGGTTTTACTGTGTGCGGCGATAGTATAACGGAGCACTTCTGTGGGTGTTACTGTGTGCGGCGATAGTATAACGGAGCACTTCTGTGGGTGTTACTGTGTGCGGTGATAGTATAACGGAGCACTTCTGTGGGTGTTACTGTGTGCGGTGATAGTATAACGGAGCACTTCAGTGGGTGTTACTGTGTGCGGCGATAGTATAACGGAGCACTTCTGTGGGTGTTACTGTGTGCGGCGATAGTATAACGGAGCACTTCTGTGGGTGTAACTGTGTGCGGTGATAGTATAACGGAGCACGGCTGTGGGTGTTACTGTGTGCGGCGATAGTATAACGGAGCACTTCTGTGGTTGTTACTGTGTGCGGTGATAGTATAACGGAGCACTGCTGTGGGTGTTACTGTGTGCGGGGATAGTATAACGGAGCACTTCTGTGGGTGTTACTGTGTGTGGTGATAGTATAACGGAGCACGGCTGTGGGTGTTACTGTGTGTGGCGATAGTATAACGGAGCACTTCTGTGGGTGTTACTGTGTGCGGCGATAGTATAACGGAGCACTTCTGTGGGTGTTACTGTGTGCGGTGATAGTATAACGGAGCACTTCTGTGGGTGTTACTGTGTGCGGGGATAGTATAACTGAGCACTTCTGTGGGTGTTACTGTGTGCGGGGATAGTATAACTGAGCACTTCTGTGGGTGTTACTGTGTGCGGTGATAGTATAACGGAGCACTCCTGTGGGTGTTACTGTGTGCGGGGATAGTATAACGGAGCACTGCTGTGGGTGTTACTGTGTGCGGCGATAGTATAACGGAGCACTGCTGTGGGTGTTACTGTGTGCGGCGATAGTATAACCTAGCACTGCTGTGGGTGTTACTGTGTGCGGCGATAGTATAACGGAGCACTTCTGTGGGTGTTACTGTGTGCGGTGATAGTATAACGGAGCACTTCTGAGGGTGTTACTGTGTGCGGTGATAGTATAACGGAGCACTTCTGTGGGTGTTACTGTGTGCGGTGATAGTATAACGGAGCACTGCTGTGGGTGTTACTGTGTGCGGCGATAGTATAACCTAGCACTGCTGTGGGTGTTACTGTGTGCGGCGATAGTATAACGGAGCACTTCTGTGGGTGTTACTGTGTGCGGTGATAGTATAACGGAGCACTTCTGTGGGTGTTACTGTGTGGGGCGATAGTATAACGGAGCACTTCTGTGGGTGTTACTGTGTGCGGTGATAGTATAACGGAGCACTTCAGTGGGTGTTACTGTGTGCGGCGATAGTATAACGGAGCACTTCTGTGGGTGTTACTGTGTGCGGCGATAGTATAACGGAGCACTTCTGTGGGTGTAACTGTGTGCGGTGATAGTATAACGGAGCACTTCTGTGGTTGTTACTGTGTGCGGTGATAGTATAACGGAGCACTGCTGTGGGTGTTACTGTGTGCGGGGATAGTATAACGGAGCACTTCTGTGGGTGTTACTGTGTGTGGTGATAGTATAACGGAGCACGGCTGTGGGTGTTACTGTGTGTGGTGATAGTATAACGGAGCACTGCTGTGGGTGTTACTGTGTGGTGATAGTATAACGGAGCACTTCTGTTGGTGTTACTGTGTGTGGTGATAGTATAACGGAGCACTGCTGTGGGTGTTACTGTGTGCGGTGATAGTATAACGGAGCACTTCTGTGGGTGTTACTGTGTGCGGTGATAGTATAACGGAGCACTGCTGTGGGTGTTACTGTGTGCGGCGATAGTATAACGGAGCACTTCTGTGGGTGTTACTGTGTGCGGCGATAGTATAACGGAGCACTTCTGTGGGTGTTAATGTGTGCGGCGATAGTATAACGGAGCACTTCTGTGGGTGTTACTGTGTGCGGTGATAGTATAACGGAGCACTTCTGTGGGTGTTACTGTGTGCGGGGATGGTATAACGGAGCACTTCTGTGGGTGTTACTGTGTGCGGCGATAGTATAACGGAGCACTTCTGTGGGTGTTACTGTGTGCGGTGATAGTATAACGGAGCACTTCTGTGGGTGTTACTGTGTGCGGGGATAGTATAACGGAGCACTTCTGTGGGTGTTACTGTGTGGGATGATAGTATAACGGAGCACTTCTGTGGGTGTTACTGTGTGGGATGATAGTATAACGGAGCACTGCTGTGGGTGTTACTGTGTGTGGCGATAGTATAACGGAGCACTTCTGTGGGTGTTACTGTGTGCGGTGATAGTATAACGGAGCACTTCTGTGGGTGTTACTGTGTGCGGTGATAGTATAACGGAGCACTTCTGTGGGTGTTACTGTGTGCGGTGATAGTATAACGGAGCACTTCTGTGGGTGTTACTGTGTGCGGTGATAGTATAACGGAGCACTTCTGTGGGTGTTACTGTGTGCGGCGATAGTATAACGGAGCACTTCTGTGGGTGTTACTGTGTGCGGTGATAGTATAACGGAGCACTGCTGTGGGTGTTACTGTGTGCGGCGATAGTATAACGGAGCACTTCTGTGGGTGTTACTGTGTGCGGCGATAGTATAACGGAGCACTCCTGTGGGTGTTACTGTGTGCGGCGATAGTATAACGGAGCACTTCTGTGGGTGTTACTGTGTGCGGCGATAGTATAACGGAGCACTTCTGTGGGTGTTACTGTGTGCGGCGATAGTATAACGGAGCACTTCTGTGGGTGTTACTGTGTGCGGTGATAGTATAACGGAGCACTGCTGTGGGTTTTACTGTGTGCGGTGATAGTATAACGGAGCACTTCTGTGGGTGTTACTGTGTGCGGCGATAGTATAACGGAGCACTACTGTGGGTTTTACTGTGTGCGGTGATAGTATAACGGAGCACTGCTGTGGGTTTTACTGTGTGCGGTGATAGTATAACGGAGCACTTCTGTGGGTTTTACTGTGTGCGGCGATAGTATAACGGAGCACTTCTGTGGGTGTTACTGTGTGCGGCGATAGTATAACGGAGCACTTCTGTGGGTGTTACTGTGTGCGGTGATAGTATAACGGAGCACTTCTGTGGGTGTTACTGTGTGCGGTGATAGTATAACGGAGCACTTCAGTGGGTGTTACTGTGTGCGGCGATAGTATAACGGAGCACTTCTGTGGGTGTTACTGTGTGCGGCGATAGTATAACGGAGCACTTCTGTGGGTGTAACTGTGTGCGGTGATAGTATAACGGAGCACGGCTGTGGGTGTTACTGTGTGCGGCGATAGTATAACGGAGCACTTCAGTGGGTTTAACTGTGTGCGGCGATAGTATAACGGAGCACTTCTGTGGGTGTTACTGTGTGCGGTGATAGTATAACGGAGCACTTCTGTGGGTGTTACTGTGTGCGGTGATAGTATAACGGAGCACTCCTGTGGGTGTTACTGTGTGTGGTGATAGTATAACGGAGCACTTCTGTGGGTGTTACTGTGTGCGGTGATAGTATAACGGAGCACTTCTGTGGGTGTTACTGTGTGGGATGATAGTATAACGGAGCACTTCTGTGGGTGTTACTGTGTGCGGCGATAGTATAACGGAGCACTTCTGTGGGTGTTACTGTGTGCGGTGATAGTATAACGGAGCACTTCTGTGGGTGTTACTGTGTGCGGTGATAGTATAACGGAGCACTTCAGTGGGTGTTACTGTGTGCGGCGATAGTATAACGGAGCACTTCTGTGGGTGTTACTGTGTGCGGCGATAGTATAACGGAGCACTTCTGTGGGTGTAACTGTGTGCGGTGATAGTATAACGGAGCACGGCTGTGGGTGTTACTGTGTGCGGCGATAGTATAACGGAGCACTTCTGTGGTTGTTACTGTGTGCGGTGATAGTATAACGGAGCACTGCTGTGGGTGTTACTGTGTGCGGGGATAGTATAACGGAGCACTTCTGTGGGTGTTACTGTGTGTGGTGATAGTATAACGGAGCACGGCTGTGGGTGTTACTGTGTGTGGCGATAGTATAACGGAGCACTTCTGTGGGTGTTACTGTGTGCGGCGATAGTATAACGGAGCACTTCTGTGGGTGTTACTGTGTGCGGTGATAGTATAACGGAGCACTTCTGTGGGTGTTACTGTGTGCGGTGATAGTATAACGGAGCACTGCTGTGGGTGTTACTGTGTGTGGTGATAGTATAACGGAGCACTTCTGTGGGTGTTACTGTGTGCGGGGATAGTATAACTGAGCACTTCTGTGGGTGTTACTGTGTGCGGTGATAGTATAACGGAGCACTCCTGTGGGTGTTACTGTGTGCGGGGATAGTATAACGGAGCACTGCTGTGGGTGTTACTGTGTGCGGCGATAGTATAACGGAGCACTGCTGTGGGTGTTACTGTGTGCGGCGATAGTATAACCTAGCACTGCTGTGGGTGTTACTGTGTGCGGCGATAGTATAACGGAGCACTTCTGTGGGTGTTACTGTGTGCGGCGATAGTATAACGGAGCACTTCTGTGGGTGTTACTGTGTGCGGGGATAGTATAACGGAGCACTCCTGTGGGTGTTACTGTGTGCGGGGATAGTATAACGGAGCACTTCTGTGGGTGTTACTGTGTGGGGCGATAGTATAACGGAGCACTGCTGTGGGTTTTACTGTGTGCGGTGATAGTATAACGGAGCACTGCTGTGGGTTTTACTGTGTGCGGTGATAGTATAACGGAGCACTTCTGTGGGTGTTACTGTGTGCGGCGATAGTATAACGGAGCACTTCTGTGGGTGTTACTGTGTGCGGTGATAGTATAACTGAGCACTTCTGTGGGTGTTACTGTGTGCGGTGATAGTATAACGGAGCACTCCTGTGGGTGTTACTGTGTGCGGGGATAGTATAACGGAGCACTTCTGTGGGTGTTACTGTGTGCGGCGATAGTATAACGGAGCACTGCTGTGGGTGTTACTGTGTGCGGCGATAGTATAACGGAGCACTGCTGTGGGTGTTACTGTGTGCGGCGATAGTATAACGGAGCACTTCTGTTGGTGTTACTGTGTGCGGCGATAGTATAACGGAGCACTCCTGTGGGTGTTACTGTGTGCGGCGATAGTATAACGGAGCACTTCTGTGGGTGTTACTGTGTGCGGTGATAGTATAACGGAGCACTTCTGTGGGTGTTACTGTGTGCGGTGATAGTATAACGGAGCACTGCTGTGGGTGTTACTGTGTGCGGTGATAGTATAACGGAGCACTTCTGTGGGTGTTACTGTGTGGGTGATAGTATAACGGAGCACTGCTGTGGGTGTTACTGTGTGCGGCGATAGTATAACGGAGCACTTCTGTGGGTGTTACTGTGTGCGGTGATAGTATAACGGAGCACTGCTGTGGGTGTTACTGTGTGCGGCGATAGTATAACGGAGCACTTCTGTGGGTGTTACTGTGTGCGGCGATAGTATAACGGAGCACTTCTGTGGGTGTTACTGTGTGCGGTGATAGTATAACGGAGCACTGCTGTGGGTGTTACTGTGTGCGGCGATAGTATAACGGAGCACTTCTGTGGGTGTTACTGTGTGCGGCGATAGTATAACGGAGCACTTCTGTGGGTGTTACTGTGTGCGGCGATAGTATAACGGAGCACTTCTGTTGGTGTTACTGTGTGCGGCGATAGTATAACGGAGCACTCCTGTGGGTGTTACTGTGTGCGGCGATAGTATAACGGAGCACTTCTGTGGGTGTTACTGTGTGCGGCGATAGTATAACGGAGCACTTCTGTGGGTGTTACTGTGTGCGGCGATAGTATAACGGAGCACCTCTGTGGGTGTTACTGTGTGCGGGGACAGTATAACGGAGCACCTCTGTGGGTGTTACTGTGTGCGGGGACAGTATAACGGAGCACTTCTGTGGGTGTTACTGTGTGGGGTGATAGTATAACGGAGCACTTCTGTGGGTGTTACTGTGTGCGGCGATAGTATAACGGAGCACTGCTGTGGGTGTTACTGTGTGCGGCGATAGTATAACGGTGCACTGCTGTGGGTGTTACTGTGTGTGGCGATAGTATAACGGAGCACTTCTGTGGGTGTTACTGTGTGCGGTGATAGTATAACGGAGCACTTCTGTGGGTGTTACTGTGTGGGGTGATAGTATAACGGAGCACTCCTGTGGGTGTTACTGTGTGGGGCGATAGTATAACGGAGCACTTCTGTGGGTGTTACTGTGTGCGGCGATAGTATAACGGAGCACTTCTGTGGGTGTTACTGTGTGGGGTGATAGTATAACGGAGCACTTCTGTGGGTGTTACTGTGTGCGGCGATAGTATAACGGAGCACTTCTGTGGGTGTTACTGTGTGGGGTGATCGTATAACGGAGCACTTCTGTGGGTGTTACTGTGTGCGGTGATAGTATAACGGAGCACTGCAGTGGGTGTTACTGTGTGCGGCGATAGTATAACGGAGCACTTCTGTGGGTGTTACTGTGTGCGGCGATAGTATAACGGAGCACTTCTGTGGGTGTTACTGTGTGCGGTGATAGTATAACGGAGCACTTCTGTGGGTGTTACTGTGTGCGGCGATAGTATAACGGAGCACTTCTGTGGGTGTTACTGTGTGCGGCGATAGTATAACGGAGCACTTCTGTGGGTGTTACTGTGTGCGGCGATAGTATAACGGAGCACTTCTGTGGGTGTTACTGTGTGCGGCGATAGTATAACGGAGCACTTCTGTGGGTGTTACTGTGTGGGGTGATAGTATAACGGAGCACTCCTGTGGGTGTTAATGTGTGGGGTGATAGTATAACGGAGCACTTCTGTGGGTGTTACTGTGTGCGGGGATAGTATAACGGAGCACTTCTGTGGGTGTTACTGTGTGCGGCGATAGTATAACGGAGCACTGCTGTGGGTGTTACTGTGTGTGGTGATAGTATAACGGAGCACTTCTGTGGGTGTTACTGTGTGCGGTGATAGTATAACGGAGCACTTCTGTGGGTGTTACTGTGTGCGGCGATAGTATAACGGAGCACTTCTGTGGGTGTTACTGTGTGCGGCGATAGTATAACAGAGCACTTCTGTGGGTGTTACTGTGTGTGGTGATGGTATAACGGAGCACTTCTGTGGGTGTTACTGTGTGCGGTGATAGTATAACGGAGCACTTCTGTGGGTGTTACTGTGTGCGGCGATAGTATAACGGAGCACTTCTGTGGGTGTTACTGTGTGTGGTGATAGTATAACGGAGCACTTCTGTGGGTGTTACTGTGTGCGGCGATAGTATAACGGAGCACTTCTGTGGGTGTTACTGTGTGCGGCGATAGTATAACGGAGCACTTCTGTGGGTGTTACTGTGTGCGGTGATAGTATAACGTAGCACTTCTGTGGGTGTTACTGTGTGCGGCGATAGTATAACGGAGCACTTCTGTGGGTGTTACTGTGTGCGGCGATAGTATAACGGAGCACCTCTGTGGGTGTTACTGTGTGCGGTGATAGTATAACGGAGCACTGCTGTGGGTGTTACTGTGTGCGGCGATAGTATAACGGAGCACTTCTGTGGGTGTTACTGTGTGCGGTGATAGTATAACGGAGCACTTCTGTGGGTGTTACTGTGTGCGGGGATAGTATAACGGAGCACTTCTGTGGGTGTTACTGTGTGCGGTGATAGTATAACGGAGCACCTCTGTGGGTGTTACTGTGTGGGGTGATAGTATAACGGAGCACTTCTGTGGGTGTTACTGTGTGCGGTGATAGTATAACGGAGCACTTCTGTGGGTGTTACTGTGTGGGGTGATAGTATAACGGAGCACTTCTGTGGGTGTTACTGTGTGGGGTGATAGTATAACGGAGCACTTCTGTGGGTGTTACTGTGTGGGGTGATAGTATAACGGAGCACTTCTGTGGGTGTTACTGTGTGCGGCGATAGTATAACGGAGCACTTCTGTGGGTGTTACTGTGTGCGGCGATAGTATATTGGAGCACTTCTGTGGGTGTTACTGTGTGCGGTGATAGTATAACGGAGCACTTCTGTGGGTGTTACTGTGTGCGGTGATAGTATAACGGAGCACTGCTGTGGGTGTTACTGTGTGCGGTGATAGTATAACGGAGCACTTCTGTTGGTGTTACTGTGTGCGGCGATAGTATAACGGAGCACTCCTGTGGGTGTTACTGTGTGCGGCGATAGTATAACGGAGCACTTCTGTGGGTGTTACTGTGTGCGGCGATAGTATAACGGAGCACTTCTGTGGGTGTTACTGTGTGCGGCGATAGTATAACGGAGCACCTCTGTGGGTGTTACTGTGTGCGGGGACAGTATAACGGAGCACCTCTGTGGGTGTTACTGTGTGCGGGGACAGTATAACGGAGCACTTCTGTGGGTGTTACTGTGTGGGGTGATAGTATAACGGAGCACTTCTGTGGGTGTTACTGTGTGCGGCGATAGTATAACGGAGCACTGCTGTGGGTGTTACTGTGTGCGGCGATAGTATAACGGTGCACTGCTGTGGGTGTTACTGTGTGTGGCGATAGTATAACGGAGCACTTCTGTGGGTGTTACTGTGTGCGGTGATAGTATAACGGAGCACTTCTGTGGGTGTTACTGTGTGGGGTGATAGTATAACGGAGCACTCCTGTGGGTGTTACTGTGTGGGGCGATAGTATAACGGAGCACTTCTGTGGGTGTTACTGTGTGCGGCGATAGTATAACGGAGCACTTCTGTGGGTGTTACTGTGTGGGGTGATAGTATAACGGAGCACTTCTGTGGGTGTTACTGTGTGCGGCGATAGTATAACGGAGCACTTCTGTGGGTGTTACTGTGTGGGGTGATCGTATAACGGAGCACTTCTGTGGGTGTTACTGTGTGCGGTGATAGTATAACGGAGCACTGCAGTGGGTGTTACTGTGTGCGGCGATAGTATAACGGAGCACTTCTGTGGGTGTTACTGTGTGCGGCGATAGTATAACGGAGCACTTCTGTGGGTGTTACTGTGTGCGGTGATAGTATAACGGAGCACTTCTGTGGGTGTTACTGTGTGCGGCGATAGTATAACGGAGCACTTCTGTGGGTGTTACTGTGTGCGGCGATAGTATAACGGAGCACTTCTGTGGGTGTTACTGTGTGCGGCGATAGTATAACGGAGCACTTCTGTGGGTGTTACTGTGTGCGGCGATAGTATAACGGAGCACTTCTGTGGGTGTTACTGTGTGGGGTGATAGTATAACGGAGCACTCCTGTGGGTGTTAATGTGTGGGGTGATAGTATAACGGAGCACTTCTGTGGGTGTTACTGTGTGCGGGGATAGTATAACGGAGCACTTCTGTGGGTGTTACTGTGTGCGGCGATAGTATAACGGAGCACTGCTGTGGGTGTTACTGTGTGTGGTGATAGTATAACGGAGCACTTCTGTGGGTGTTACTGTGTGCGGTGATAGTATAACGGAGCACTTCTGTGGGTGTTACTGTGTGCGGCGATAGTATAACGGAGCACTTCTGTGGGTGTTACTGTGTGCGGCGATAGTATAACAGAGCACTTCTGTGGGTGTTACTGTGTGTGGTGATGGTATAACGGAGCACTTCTGTGGGTGTTACTGTGTGCGGTGATAGTATAACGGAGCACTTCTGTGGGTGTTACTGTGTGCGGCGATAGTATAACGGAGCACTTCTGTGGGTGTTACTGTGTGTGGTGATAGTATAACGGAGCACTTCTGTGGGTGTTACTGTGTGCGGCGATAGTATAACGGAGCACTTCTGTGGGTGTTACTGTGTGCGGCGATAGTATAACGGAGCACTTCTGTGGGTGTTACTGTGTGCGGTGATAGTATAACGTAGCACTTCTGTGGGTGTTACTGTGTGCGGCGATAGTATAACGGAGCACTTCTGTGGGTGTTACTGTGTGCGGCGATAGTATAACGGAGCACCTCTGTGGGTGTTACTGTGTGCGGTGATAGTATAACGGAGCACTGCTGTGGGTGTTACTGTGTGCGGCGATAGTATAACGGAGCACTTCTGTGGGTGTTACTGTGTGCGGTGATAGTATAACGGAGCACTTCTGTGGGTGTTACTGTGTGCGGGGATAGTATAACGGAGCACTTCTGTGGGTGTTACTGTGTGCGGTGATAGTATAACGGAGCACCTCTGTGGGTGTTACTGTGTGGGGTGATAGTATAACGGAGCACTTCTGTGGGTGTTACTGTGTGCGGTGATAGTATAACGGAGCACTTCTGTGGGTGTTACTGTGTGGGGTGATAGTATAACGGAGCACTTCTGTGGGTGTTACTGTGTGGGGTGATAGTATAACGGAGCACTTCTGTGGGTGTTACTGTGTGGGGTGATAGTATAACGGAGCACTTCTGTGGGTGTTACTGTGTGCGGCGATAGTATAACGGAGCACTTCTGTGGGTGTTACTGTGTGCGGCGATAGTATATTGGAGCACTTCTGTGGGTGTTACTGTGTGCGGTGATAGTATAACGGAGCACTTCTGTGGGTGTTACTGTGTGCGGTGATAGTATAACGGAGCACTGCTGTGGGTGTTACTGTGTGCGGTGATAGTATAACGGAGCACTTCTGTGGGTGTTACTGTGTGCGGTGACAGTATAACGGAGCACTGCTGTGGGTGTTACTGTGTGCGGCGATAGTATAACGGAGCACTTCTGTGGGTGTTACTGTGTGCGGTGACAGTATAACGGAGCACTTCTGTGGGTGTTACTGTGTGCGGTGACAGTATAACGGAGCACTTCTGTGGGTGTTACTGTGTGCGGTGATAGTATAACGGAGCACTTCTGTGGGTGTTACTGTGTGCGGGGATAGTATAACGGAGCACTTCTGTGGGTGTTACTGTGTGCGGCGATAGTATAACGGAGCACTTCTGTGGGTGTTACTGTGTGGGGTGATAGTATAACGGAGCACTGCTGTGGGTGGTACTGTGTGCGGCGATAGTATAACGTAGCACTTCTGTGGGTGTTACTGTGTGCGGCGATAGTATAACGGAGCACATCTGTGGGTGTTACTGTGTGGGGCGATAGTATAACGGAGCACTTCTGTGGGTGTTACTGTGTGCGGTGATAGTATAACGGAGCACTTCTGTGGGTGTTACTGTGTGTGGTGATAGTATAACGGAGCACTTCTGTGGGTGTTACTGTGTGGGGCGATAGTATAACGGAGCACTTCTGTGGGTGTTACTGTGTGCGGCGATAGTATAACGGAGCACTTCTGTGGGTGTTACTGTGTGCGGGGATAGTATAACGGAGCACTTCTGTGGGTGTTACTGTGTGCGGCGATAGTATAACGGAGCACTTCTGTGGGTGTTACTGTGTGCGGCGATAGTATAACGGAGCACCTCTGTGGGTGTTACTGTGTGCGGCAATAGTATAACGGAGCACTTCTGTGGGTGTTACTGTGTGCGGCGATAGTATAACGGAGCACTTCTATGGGTGTTACTGTGTGCGGCGATAGTATAACGGAGCACTTCTGTGGGTGTTACTGTGTGCAGCGATAGTACACTTCTTTGCAGTATTATTGGGTTATTACTGGAATCGCTGTGATACTTGTGGAAAGTGTTTAATTAGCAGCTGTTAATTCATTATCCGACGAGAGTTTTTCTCCAGAACAAATGGTTTTGATAAATTTTTGATTAAGTTTTAATTGCATTTATTCCATGTTCCCCGTCGTTACCTGAGTGCGCAGTGCAGGGTGATAATCTCTGGGCCCACGCTGGCGGTGTAATTAGTGTTTCTCCAAATTCACTTCATGTTATCATGTAAGTGTTTTGTTCTTGCTCTCTTTATATATATCAGCCTCTCTGTTCTCTTATATAACATGCGGAAGACGTGATTGGCAAATGAGACCGCTAATCCAGCCGCTGAGTGGAGATACTTGACCTTGCCGGCGGTTACAGGAAATCGCTTTGTCTTATTGTACCTCCAATAACAGCCATGTGCAGCGGGTAACACCACATCGATACGCACGGTACATGGAAATATCATTAACAATACAAACAGGAAGGAAACTCACCGGGGAAGTCATAAAAAAAACAAAAAAAACATTGTGGGCAAGATGTAGTAGCGAGCACTTTCTGGTAAAAATATGTTTTTGCCGTGACAAAAAAAATGTAATTCAGATGTTTTCTCATTAAAAAACATAAAAATCACAAACGTGATAGGGTGTTACTTGAAAGTGACCAAAAACTGCAAGGAAAATAGACCAGGCTGGGAAGTGTGATAGAACCAGGCACTCAGGGCTGGACTGGCCATCTGGAAAATGCCAGAGGGGCCGATTTCTTCTTGTAAGTGGAGGCCGAGCAGTGCATAGAGAGAGCCGCTGAACTCGTGGCGGGTCCAACAGCTTTCTCTGTGTACCGTTGAGGTCCAGGAGAGAACGGGGCATCTCATGCCGCTATTCTCCTCTCTCCTGCAAGTCGGGAGAGGCAGCGCACGCAAAGTTCCCGTGCGTGCACAAATGCCAGGGCTGATTCGGCGGCCCAGTCCATCGTTGCAGGCACTGATCAAAGAGATCCATGCACTGAACTGTTATGAGAATCTTTCTGGAACCTGAGTGTTAGATGACTGATAGAAGCATCCAGAGAGAGAGAGAGTGTGCAGCTGTGGCCGAAATGGTACTGTCTACGGATGTTCTTGTTTTAATCCTGACTCTATTGGTTCCCCTAATCTCCAGTTGGTACCTGCAGTGCTAGACTACATCTCTAACATCCACATTTGAAAAGGTATATTAGGTCCGCCCCAACTCCGGTGCCGCCAGGTCTTATGTGAGGACAAGGTACAAGTGAAGACTAAGGAGAGAGGATCTCTGACTAAGACAACATGAACCTCAGGAGCTTGGTATACCAGACAGAAATAAGCGATATCACTTCAATAATAGACACTCAACATAAACAGATGCGACCCCATTGCTAACAATCTAAGATATTAGCGACTTCATTGCAAAACATAATAATAATAGAGCTGCAAGTGCAACAATGCACAGGATGGAATAAGGTAAATGCCAAAGCCACTATGGGTACAACAATGCATAGGATGATAAGTTAAGCATAAAATAATCAGACTGGAAACAGAGGGAGAACCTCTCCCAATACTTAGCTTAGGTAATAGGCAGGGAATGGGCTCAAACTGCTAACTGACCGGACACAGACTTGAACACAGGAATCGGGTTGCACACTCTGACAAGACTGCTGGAAGCTAGAAGGTATACCTGCTGTCAGTGTCAGGGTCTGATGAGAATATAAAGGGAGTAAGAAGCAGGATTGCTGGAAAGGCACAGGCCTCCTGAAGCACAAATTACTGTTCAGACCTAATGTAATTAGCTAGTTATTTGATAGCCTTGTGCACAGAGCAACATACAGGATTGAGATGCACTAGCACGGACTCACCACAGGCGGCCACAACAGAATCCCATACAAGAACATGAGAAACCTGGAGTGGTCAAAGAAATACGACATGAAAATATTAACAAGAATACGCCACAGCAGTGGCTCATAACAGATCAATGAGATCCGGGCGCAGGTCAGTGAGATCTGTACCTGGTTCTTTCCTAAAAAAAAGTGTTTCAACATTGGGTTCTGCTGTGGAACAAATAGTGCTGTTTTTTTACTAATAATTCGCACCCTATGACATCACTCCCTATATATGATGTCAGACCATAGAATAAACACATGTGAAATTAAATAGTAAAAAATAGAGTTGAGATTAGCAGGGGTGCCGACAGCTCTGCTGGGCCCCAGTACTGGGAGGGGGCGTCGCCAGTGCGGATCTGGTGGGCAGTTGGGCTGGAACGATTGTGGGAGAGACAGGACTGACCGCTACTGCTGCTTCTCTCCCAGGTACAGCGCACAGGGAGGGGCTAGGGAGATAGTCCTCTCTCTACACCCCCCAGGTTCCTACTGTTTGCAATGATGGGGGGGGGGGCGCAAACCAGCCTGTGCCCTGGTAGAGTCCGCGCCCCTCTAGGCACCATTAGCGTAATACAGTAACTGTCTGAGCGATGACTGCGCAGTGTAACGCAATACTGACAATGCAAGAACAGCTATTATTGGACCGCTGGGAACATCAGACCGTTCCTATTAATCACTTCCCTGCTGCAAACTAATAGGTACAAATCCAATAATGAACAATGAATGACACAGAAGGTTCCGTCATTGTATATTAATATTCCCAGCTGGAAGATAGATCGCCTAATTGTGTATTCATATATTACAGACATGATCTAGACAAATGTGTCCAGATAACTCCACCCGGCGGCCGCGGCCTCATTAGGACGCTGCGGATACAGGGACGTGTCCACATTTATACCTTATTACTGACGACCAAGTATAAACGTGATGATTAATCCATCCGATACTGACACCGCAGCACGCTCGTCCTGGACAATCGCAGGCCAGGGGGATCCAGCCACATCTATCGATGGTCACAGACCATTGAAGTATGTGGAAGGTAAGGTTGCTCTTAGCAACCTTACATATGCATACGCGCTGGGAAGGAAATGGGCGGGCAGCTGACATCCTGCTCCCAGCCCAGTGTTCTCATAGGAACTCCCGTGAAACGCTGGCGTTCCCGTCTGCTCCGTCTTTGGGCTACATAACGCATTGCTGTACAGAGTGGCTGCTGTGCTGGGGGTCAGCGCTGACCACACATGTGCCCATCCCTCAGAATAACATAACGCATTGCTGTACAGAGTGGCTGCTGTGCTGGGGGTCAGCGCTGACCACACATGTGCCCATCCCTCAGAATAACATAACGCATTGCTGTACAGAGTGGCTGCTGTGCTGGGGGTCAGCGCTGACCACACATGTGCCCATCCCTCAGAATAACATAACGCATTGCTGTACAGAGTGGCTGCTGTGCTGGGGGTCAGCGCTGACCACACATGTGCCCATCCCTCAGAATAACATAACGCATTGCTGTACAGAGTGGCTGCTGTGCTGGGGGTCAGCGCTGACCACACATGTGCCCATCCCTCAGAATAACATAACGCATTGCTGTACAGAGTGGCTGCTGTGCTAGCGGTCAGCGCTGACCACACATGTGCCCATCCCTCAGAATAACATAACGCATTGCTGTACAGAGTGCTGTGCTGGGGGTCAGCGCTGACCACACATGTGCCCATCCCTCAGCATAACATAACGCATTGCTGTACAGAGTGGCTGCTGTGCTGGGGGTCAGCGCTGACCACACATGTGCCCATCCCTCAGAATAACATAACGCATTGCTGTACAGAGTGGCTGCTGTGCTGGGGGTCAGCGCTGACCACACATGTGACCATCCCTCAGCATAACATAACGCATTGCTGTACAGAGTGGCTGCTGTGCTGGGGGTCAGCGCTGACCACACATGTGCCCATCCCTCAGAATAACATAACGCATTGCTGTACAGAGTGCTGTGCTGGGGGTCAGCGCTGACCACACATGTGCCCATCCCTCAGCATAACATAACGCATTGCTGTACAGAGTGGCTGCTGTGCTGGGGGTCAGCGCTGACCACACATGTGCCCATCCCTCAGCATAACATAACGCATTGCTGTACAGAGTGGCTGCTGTGCTGGGGGTCAGCGCTGACCACACATGTGCCCATCCCTCAGAATAACATAACGCATTGCTGTACAGAGTGGCTGCTGTGCTGGGGGTCAGCGCTGACCACACATGTGCCCATCCCTCAGAATAACATAACGCATTGCTGTACAGAGTGGCTGCTGTGCTGGGGGTCAGCGCTGACCACACATGTGCCCATCCCTCAGAATAACATAACGCATTGCTGTACAGAGCGGCTGCTGTGCTGGGGGTCAGCGCTGACCACACATGTGCCCATCCCTCAGCATAACATAACGCATTGCTGTACAGAGTGCTGTGCTGGGGGTCAGCGCTGACCACACATGTGCCCATCCCTCAGAATAACATAACGCATTGCTGTACAGAGCGGCTGCTGTGCTGGGGGTCAGCGCTGACCACACATGTGCCCATCCCTCAGAATAACATAACGCATTGCTGTACAGAGTGGCTGCTGTGCTGGGGGTCAGCGCTGACCACACATGTGCCCATCCCTCAGCATAACATAACGCATTGCTGTATAGAGTGCTGTGCTGGGGGTCAGCGCTGACCACACATGTGCCCATCCCTCAGAATAACATAACGCATTGCTGTACAGAGTGGCTGCTGTGCTGGGGGTCAGCGCTGACCACACATGTGCCCATCCCTCAGAATAACATAACGCATTGCTGTACAGAGTGGCTGCTGTGCTGGGGGTCAGCGCTGACCACACATGTGACCATCCCTCAGCATAACATAACGCATTGCTGTACAGAGTGGCTGCTGTGCTGGGGGTCAGCGCTGACCACACATGTGCCCATCCCTCAGAATAACATAACGCATTGCTGTACAGAGTGCTGTGCTGGGGGTCAGCGCTGACCACACATGTGCCCATCCCTCAGCATAACATAACGCATTGCTGTACAGAGTGGCTGCTGTGCTGGGGGTCAGCGCTGACCACACATGTGCCCATCCCTCAGCATAACATAACGCATTGCTGTACAGAGTGGCTGCTGTGCTGGGGGTCAGCGCTGACCACACATGTGCCCATCCCTCAGCATAACATAACGCATTGCTGTACAGAGTGCTGTGCTGGGGGTCAGCGCTGACCACACATGTGCCCATCCCTCAGAATAACATAACGCATTGCTGTACAGAGTGGCTGCTGTGCTGGGGGTCAGCGCTGACCACACATGTGCCCATCCCTCAGAATAACATAACGCATTGCTGTACAGAGTGGCTGCTGTGCTGGGGGTCAGCGCTGACCACACATGTGCCCATCCCTCAGCATAACATAACGCATTGCTGTACAGAGCGGCTGCTGTGCTGGGGGTCAGCGCTGACCACACATGTGCCCGTCCCTCAGCATAACATAACGCATTGCTGTACAGAGCGGCTGCTGTGCTGGGGGTCAGCGCTGACCACACATGTGCCCATCCCTCAGAATAACATAACGCATTGCTGTACAGAGCGGCTGCTGTGCTGGGGGTCAGCGCTGACCACACATGTGCCCATCCCTCAGAATAACATAACGCATTGCTGTACAGAGCGGCTGCTGTGCTGGGGGTCAGCGCTGACCACACATGTGCCCATCCCTCAGAATAACATAACGCATTGCTGTACAGAGTGGCTGCTGTGCTGGGGGTCAGCGCTGACCACACATGTGCCCATCCCTCAGAATAACATAACGCATTGCTGTACAGAGTGGCTGCTGTGCTGGGGGTCAGCGCTGACCACACATGTGCCCATCCCTCAGAATAACATAACGCATTGCTGTACAGAGTGGCTGCTGTGCTGGGGGTCAGCGCTGACCACACATGTGCCCATCCCTCAGAATAACATAACGCATTGCTGTACAGAGTGGCTGCTGTGCTGGGGGTCAGCGCTGACCACACATGTGCCCATCCCTCAGCATAACATAACGCATTGCTGTACAGAGTGGCTGCTGTGCTGGGGGTCAGCGCTGACCACACATGTGCCCATCCCTCAGCATAACATAACGCATTGCTGTACAGAGCGGCTGCTGTGCTGGGGGTCAGCGCTGACCACACATGTGCCCATCCCTCAGAATAACATAACTCATTGCTGTACAGAGTGGCTGCTGTGCTGGGGGTCAGCGCTGACCACACATGTGCCCATCCCTCAGCATAACATAACGCATTGCTGTACAGAGTGGCTGCTGTGCTGGGGGTCAGCGCTGACCACACATGTGCCCATCCCTCAGAATAACATAACGCATTGCTGTACAGAGTGGCTGCTGTGCTGGGGGTCAGCGCTGACCACACATGTGCCCATCCCTCAGAATAACATAACGCATTGCTGTACAGAGTGGCTGCTGTGCTGGGGGTCAGCGCTGACCACACATGTGCCCATCCCTCAGCATAACATAACGCATTGCTGTACAGAGTGGCTGCTGTGCTGGGGGTCAGCGCTGACCACACATGTGCCCATCCCTCAGCATAACATAACGCATTGCTGTACAGAGTGGCTGCTGTGCTGGGGGTCAGCGCTGACCACACATGTGCCCATCCCTCAGCATAACATAACGCATTGCTGTACAGAGTGGCTGCTGTGCTGGGGGTCAGCGCTGACCACACATGTGCCCATCCCTCAGCATAACATAACGCATTGCTGTACAGAGCGGCTGCTGTGCTGGGGGTCAGCGCTGACCACACATGTGCCCATCCCTCAGAATAACATAACGCATTGCTGTACAGAGTGGCTGCTGTGCTGGGGGTCAGCGCTGACCACACATGTGCCCGTCCCTCAGCACCCGGCAGAGCAGATCGCAGAGACCCGCTCCTCCCTCCATGCCTGTGCTCCACGATTCAGCCCCCCAGGTGGTAAAAACCCACCCAGATCGCATCGAATATGCCATCCATAATAATGGGCCCTTTGTCCCTCCTGCCCCCAGGATGCTCCCCCTGCCCGGACAGTATATGGAAGTTTCTGGGCTGCTTCCATGAGACTTGTATAAGAAACAATTGTTCCATCTGATCTGACGTCTCCGTATAAGAGCAGCCGGAGATCTTAGTATGCGCAGGAGCGAGCTTGGATTTGCGGATCTGTCGAGGCTTCCTCCAGGCGTTCTTCAACCCATTGATGTGAGACGGACACTTGGCCCTGATCTGTATTATTTTCTTCCGATAGTTCAGCAGCAGCAGCAGCGCAATCTCCCCCCCTGCAGCGATCAGAGATGTGTCTCCTTCGGGGGTTCGCTTCCACCCTCTGTGCTGCAGACTGAAGCCTGCAAATAAAGGAACAAAATATTGATTTCAGAGATCACAAGGAGATGGGAAATGGGGAGGAAAGAAGTCACACGAGGCTACGGCACCTGTGTACCGAGTCAGGGAGAGATAAAGTAGTACACAACCAGCTCCTAGCTGCCATGTTACAGGCTGTTATCTCTGCAGTCTGCACAGAATGTATAACCTGTACATATAGATGCCCAACACTGATACCAACCATTGGAGGTGACATCACTGTGGTAAAATCTGCCAGGGACGTACAACTGGCACATAGTCATATCGCCCTGGTCCTGTATAACCCGAGCAATCCTCTGTCTGTAACATGCTCAGTGAGACAGTGGGGCGAGGGTTCCCCTTCCTCTGATAGCGCCTACTGCCATCTACCATCCCGCTGCCAGCAGTACCCGAGCCAACATGGCAGGGCTCTCGCCCTCCTTCCCCACTGCCTCACTCACCAATGTCCCACCACATGAAGCAGGCAGAGCAGTAGATGGACCACAGCATGGCAGATGAATCCAGCAGGCGGGCAGCCCCGGATGCCAACTCAGGACCTGAACTGGGGGCAAAACCACCTGATTGAGATGATCGTGCTGACTACAGTCTCAGAAGAGGGAGGAAAGAGGGGGAGACAGGAAGGAACGGGGGGAGGGGAGGTTTATAAGAGGGGAGAGGGAGAAATGGGGAAGAGAAGAAAATAGAGTTTAGAGAAAAGAGAAGTAGAAGAGGGAGAGAGAAGGCCCCTGGAATGCCTTAATGGACCAAGTATTAGGAGGATTACGCGAGTATTAGATTATTTTTACAGCTACCCCTTGGATTCAACTGGAACGAAATGCTACATGGGATGTAGGCAGTGGCAGTTTTTACCTATGGGCTGCAGCCCCCCCCCCCCCAGGTAAAATCCGCCACTGTAGTGAAGCCAGATTCAGGGCCGCATTTATCAAGCAATATTTGCGGTTAAATCCCCGAAAACATCCGTTTTCGGGGGTTAACCGCAAATATTTAGTATCCCCCAAATGTATTAAAGGGGGGCCGCAGCAGTATTCTGCGATCCCCCCCCTTCACAGCCGCCGGCCACATCCCACATGCGAAGCTGCCCAATGTATCAGCATCGGGCAGCCCGGCATCGCACCCCTGGGCTATCGCCATTCTGATATGGCGATAGCCCATTGTAGCCTATGGCTGCAGGATCGCACTGCCCGAGCAGGGCAGTGCGGTAAGAGGGGTCGGCGGGGGTCAGCACATAGCCGCGCATGCACAGACCCCACGGCTTCCGCAATGCGATGTCCGGCGATGTCATCACGCCGGCATCTCTTTATAATGATAAATGCGCCTTTCTGTCTGTGAGACTGCACCGGCTTCACTGTGACTGGCAGTGACTTCCTATTGGAAGTCCGACCTGCCAGTCACAAAGGCAGTCCCATTGGGAGGTGTTCACACCTTCCGGGACGCCTTTGTGCGGGCTGCCATGCAAAACGGGGAGATGCGCATGCGCAGACCCTATATAGGTTCTGCGCACACGCTGGTCCCGGTGCCTGTAACTTACATTGTACAGGCACCGGGACCAAGATTGCTTCTATGGGCTGCTGCCCAAGCAGCCCATAGAAGTTGGCTGCATGCGCGGTACACGTGTGTACTGTGCATGCGCCAATCCCGGCACCCCTGCTGCGGCCAGAGGCAGCCCCATTCCCCAATAAGGTACGAGCCGCCGCTGGATGTAGGTAACTGTGTGTGGGTGTGTAAGTATGAAGTATGCGTGGGTGTGTAAGTGTGTGTTTGTGTGTAAATATGAAGTATGTGTGGGTGTGTAAGTGTGTGTTTGTGTGTAAATATGAAGTATGTGTGGGTGTGTAAGTGTGTGTTTGTGTGTAAATATGAAGTATGTGTGGGTGTGTAAGTGTGTGTTTGTGTGTAAATATGAAGTATGTGTGGGTGTGGGCACGTTCATGTGTGGGGGTGTGTGAGTATGACATGTGTGGGTGTGTAAGTATGTGTACATGTGGGTGTGTAAGTGTTTGTGGGTGTGTAAGTCTGTGTGGGTATGTATGAAAAATGTGTGGGTGTGTAAGTATGTGTTTGTATGGGTGTGTAAATATGAAGTACATGTGGGTGTGTAAGTGTGCATGTATGGGTAATAAAACTTTACGTACAAGGCATGTGCACTATGCTTAATGCCATCTACAGGTGGAACTACAGGTAACAGTGGGCTCTTTAATGGTCCACATGGTGGTACTTGTGGTTCCCCAACTACCAGTATGTTAGGAGGCTTGCTGGGACCTGTAGTTCCACAAGTAAAACACAATAGTTTTACATACTGTATCATGCTATGAACTTAGCACCTACCGCCCAGGGGTGTCGGGAATAGCACCGGGATTTCGTTCTGCTCCTTAAATGCTCTGGAGGGGGACCCCTTTATTGGGGGGGCACACCCCAGGGACCCCACCGGCTGTACAATTACCTTACTGACTAGTGGGGCCTGATGCTGGTTATCTAAATACAGTGGGGCCTTGTGCAATTCTCCCTCTGTACTTGTAGAACCAGCACCGGCTGGAAGAGCCCTGGGCAGGTTAATGCTTAGCGACAGGAACCCAATGCTGTGTTATTTTTTATCACTTTCTTTTAGTTTAGACAGAGAAATCCTGCTCTGATGTGACTGATCGGTGCACTGGTATACACAGAAGTGCTTGGTGGCCGTACAGCCAAACACAAATTACTTCACCATCAGGAGACACAAATCCTGACAACAACGGAGCTTAGCAAATTTACGGAAAATTGTATTTAAAACAGACCCGATCGCGTTCATAGCCAGCTGAGATCCAATTCAACAGAAACACATGAGCTTAGTATATTTATCCCATGGTGTCTGGCGGCTGCTGTGCAGTAACAGGCAGTGCACAGCGCTTCTCTAAAACTGCACAGTGCAGGAAGCCAGAGGCACTGTGTCCCCGATACCTCCTTTAATCTGCCTCTGTCCTCATCACCATGCAGAAATGGTGGAAGAAGCTTCACTATGAGCAAAGCGTGTGAAATGTCAGACCCAAGCATCGACAACATCAACAACACAAGACTATGAACAGTTTATGCCATAGTGACACCTCCACCACTTTTTAACAATTCAATTTCACATGCCCTTTATTTAAATTTGTACCCCCTAGTACAGTGGTGGCCAACCCGTGGCTCTTGAGCCTCATGCGGCTCTCCCTCTTGTAAAGTGTAGCTTCTGCTCCCACTGCTGCCCGCCGCCCACCGTCCGTCCCAGTCCCCCTGCTGCCGGTTCCCTGAATCCCTTCTCCTTCTGAGGGGAGGAGAGTGCGCATCGCGCATCTCTCCTACCCCTTACTACGCATCCTTGTGACTGGGCCGTCCGCCAAACAGAGCTTGCGGGCCAGCAGCCAATCAGGAGCCGGCCAGCGAGCTTTGATTGGTGGACGGCCCAGTCACAGGGAAGTGAGGGGGAAGGAGACGCGTGGTGTGCTGTGCTCTCCTCCCATCGGTGACGACAGGAGGACTGCAGGGGGACACCAGACTGTCCTCTGCCCGCCCGGCAGCAGCAGCAACAACAATGGTGAGTGCTGCTGCTGGGAAATTTGCACTGTGGGGGCATAGCAGTTTGTGGCACTGTGGGGGCATAGCAGTTTGTGGCACTGTGGGGGCATACCAGCTTTTTGGCACTGTGGGGGCATACCAGCTTCTGGCACCGTATGGGCATGCCCGGCACCGTGTGGTGCATACCTGGCACCGTGGGGGGCATATGTGTATCTGGCACTATTGGGGGCATATGTATATATGGCACTGCAGTATTGGAGGCATATTTGTATCACACTCACCCAAGGGGTCAAAATAGACTACGCCCCTTTTTTTGGCGCATGCATGATGTCGGCTCTTTAGCTTGACTACCGATATTTTTCGGCTCTTTACCTCTGACCGGTTGTCCACCCCTGCCCTAGTAGATCTTTTACTAACATGACTGGCATCAGCTGCAGCTAGCCGTTGGTTGCTGCTCCTGCTCTTTTCTCAACTGAAGGTTATACACATTGATGAACTCAACTCATACAATTTGTACCTTTAACCAAGTAACTGTCAAGAAAGTCCAGTCGGCCAGGGTTCAGCTCTAACCATGCATGCTCCGGCAGAGCAGATTGGAGCTCTTGTTCCTGCACCTTCAGGAAGATACAATACATCCCATTATATATGGTGATACTCTCTCGTAGGGAAAACATCTAGATGCGAGTTCCGGTGCGACTAAAATTCGCACTTTCAGAATGTGCGATTTCGTGGCAAAATCAGCATTTTTTGCCATTTTTCGCATCTCATTAAATATGCGAATTCGGGGAAAAGTGCGATTTCAGCCGTTTTTTGGGAAAAAATTTGCAAAAATCTAAATTTTGCATCCTATTAAATGTCACCCATAGTCTCAAAACACAAAATATGAAAATTGCCCAGTGCACACCCCATTCTAAACCCTGACATGCTGTGGTCTTGAACCTTGCATACTGAACCTTTATTTTATATTCTGCTATAATAATATCCTATGCATTGTTGCATTTAACCCTGCGTTAATATTATATGTGTAGTCATACTAATTAGTGTCAGCACCTGTTTGGTGCTCCGCACTATCAGTGTCCTTCCCACCTCATACTGCACCTTTGTGCTAGTACACTGATAGGTAACAGTCATACTACTTAGTGTCAGCGCCTGTTTGGTGCTCTGCTCTATCAGTGTCCTTATAAACAAAAAAGAAAAAAGAAACTCGGGTGGGGTGCACGCTTGATCCCCCAATCTGCAACTGCTAAATTGCTCGAAAAAACTTTTTTATTTTTTATTTGATTTTATATATGCCAAGTGAAAAATCTATTTTTATTTTTATTATTCTGTTTTTTTAGTGAGTATATGTATTTTTTATTATTTTTTTATTTATAATAATTTTATTTAATTTTTGTGCCTGCAAAGCTATAAATAATAATTGATTATACAAAAATTAGTATGCTGCTCAATGATGTATTTAGTGGTGTATTTATATGGGGCAAATTCTTCCCTTGGGAATGTTTTTTATTTTATATAATATTATATACACTTGCCCATACACTAATGTTGCCTCTATCTGCGATTTATATAAAGACAATTATATTAGGGCTGGTAATTAAGAATTGGTGCAATTCAATTGTATATGTGTGTAGGCACTAAAAATATGCCCATGCACCAATGCTGTGTAGGACTGACCTTCATATATCCTGAATGCCTTAACCAATTGGCATTATAGTTTTTTTGTCTCAAATAAATGAGATCAGGATTATAATCATGGGTCAGTAAATGAAAAAAACTGAAACAAAGTATATACAATATTTACACTTGTGCATATGTATCAATTCTCATTATTGACCTGTTCTGTTATAAATTGTACTTTTGATTTAAATGTAACAGTTTCTCTGACAGTAAATGCGCTCAAGTGACAGAGGGCAAGAAAAGATTTCTCTGTGCTCAAAGGGACTTAGATATAATAATGTCACAGCTGATACGTTTAGAACGATATGAGTACCACTACACAAATCATACAGGCAACCCTGGACAGACTCTTCCTGTCTGAAAAGTGGCAGATGCAATTAGTCCAACACATGTGTTTTAACATATCAATCTAGGCGTAGATGACAAATGCTACAGCTGAAACTTAGACATATAATGCAAGACAATATGCTAATAAGCTAAATGCATAGAGGTACGGCACTGATGATACCCAAAACTCAATGGTCAGAAAGCACAATTCAGCACACTGCTGCATTACTGAAAAACCGCAATAGACAATACTTATAAAGATATAAACGACCCTCTGCTATGGCACATTCACAATACAGAGAATAAAAATGGATAATATAGCAGCCTGTTAATGTTAGTGGCCGCAACTATATCTAAGAACAGGTGTCCGTTATATATACCAATGCACAATTTGACTTAAATTGCATACAATTTGAAATAAGGTAGAGAACCAAAAACCTGTGTAACAAGCAAGACCAACACGGCCAGCGCGTGGCTGCTTGTACAGGGAAAGGTCTACGTTACCAGCCCTGGATACAGAGACGCGGGGGAGCTCTTTCATCTGTGAGTTGAAGCTCCAAACTGGATGCCGCTCCGGCGGTCACGTGTACGTACGTGACCCGGTCTCTGAGTGTCTGTCTGGGACGCGCGTTTCGCTTAGGAAGCTTGATCACCCGGCAGCGCTGGCGGGTGATCAAGCTTCCTAAGCGAAACGCGCGTCCCAGACAGACACTCAGAGACCGGGTCACGTACGTACACGTGACCGCCGGAGCGGCATCCAGTTTGGAGCTTCAACTCACAGATGAAAGAGCTCCCCCGCGTCTCTGTATCCAGGGCTGGTAACGTAGACCTTTCCCTGTACAAGCAGCCACGCGCTGGCCGTGTTGGTCTTGCTTGTTACACAGGTTTTTGGTTCTCTACCTTATTTCAAATTGTATGCAATTTAAGTCAAATTGTGCATTGGTATATATAACGGACACCTGTTCTTAGATATAGTTGCGGCCACTAACATTAACAGGCTGCTATATTATCCATTTTTATTCTCTGTATTGTGAATGTGCCATAGCAGAGGGTCGTTTATATCTTTATAAGTATTGTCTATTGCGGTTTTTCAGTAATGCAGCAGTGTGCTGAATTGTGCTTTCTGACCATTGAGTTTTGGGTATCATTAGTGCCGTACCTCTATGCATTTAGCTTATTAGCATATTGTCTTGCATTATATGTCTAAGTTTCAGCTGTAGCATTTGTCATCTACGCCTAGATTGATATGTTAAAACACATGTGTTGGACTAATTGCATCTGCCACTTTTCAGACAGGAAGAGTCTGTCCAGGGTTGCCTGTATGATTTGTGTAGTGGTACTCATATCGTTCTAAACGTATCAGCTGTGACATTATTATATCTAAGTCCCTTTGAGCACAGAGAAATCTTTTCTTGCCCTCTGTCACTTGAGCGCATTTACTGTCAGAGAAACTGTTACATTTAAATCAAAAGTACAATTTATAACAGAACAGGTCAATAATGAGAATTGATACATATGCACAAGTGTAAATATTGTATATACTTTGTTTCAGTTTTTTTCATTTACTGACCCATGATTATAATCCTGATCTCATTTATTTGAGACAAAAAAACTATAATGCCAATTGGTTAAGGCATTCAGGATATATGAAGGTCAGTCCTACACAGCATTGGTGCATGGGCATATTTTTAGTGCCTACACACATATACAATTGAATTGCACCAATTCTTAATTACCAGCCCTAATATAATTGTCTTTATATAAATCGCAGATAGAGGCAACATTAGTGTATGGGCAAGTGTATATAATATTATATAAAATAAAAAACATTCCCAAGGGAAGAATTTGCCCCATATAAATACACCACTAAATACATCATTGAGCAGCATACTAATTTTTGTATAATCAATTATTATTTATAGCTTTGCAGGCACAAAAATTAAATAAAATTATTATAAATAAAAAAATAATAAAAAATACATATACTCACTAAAAAAACAGAATAATAAAAATAAAAATAGATTTTTCACTTGGCATATATAAAATCAAATAAAAAATAAAAAAGTTTTTTCGAGCAATTTAGCAGTTGCAGATTGGGGGATCAAGCGTGCACCCCACCCGAGTTTCTTTTTTCTTTTTTGTTTATAATTAAACGTACCTCTACTCGGGGGTGCACCACTGACCATCACACCTCTTAAAGCTATAGCTTTGGTTGAGGCTGGTAGGTGATGTAATAATAAGAATTTATATTATAATTATAGTCAGTTTTTCTCCCATCTCCTTATCCTTTTATTAAAAAATTTATTTTCCCATCTTAGTGCAGGCTCCTCCCACCTTTTTCTTCTTCTATCAGTGTCCTTCCCAGCTCATACTGCACCTCTGTGCTGGGACACCGATAGGTAACAGTCATACTAATTAGTGTCAGCGCCTGTTTGGTGTTCTGCTTCCCAGCTCATACTGCACCTTTGTGCTGGGACATTGATAGGTAACAGTCATACTAATTAGTGTCAGCTCCTGTTTGGTGTTCTGCCTACCAGCTCATACTGCACCTTTGTGCTGGGACATTGATAGGTAACAGGACTGATTTTCAGAACCAGCATTTTTTGTTGTTTATTCTTTTTAGTTTACCTTTGTTAGTTTTCTTGTGTTATTTGGGGGGTTCAGCTTGTTTGATCTTGTTCATACGTACATGTATCTTTCCATAGTGTTTCTTTTTTACCTTGCACAGTATCCATTAGCCACCTTGTCCCCTAGTAAGTCCTGGCGGCACCCTAGTACCTGGTGGACCTAATCCGTTGGGGAAAGGGGAAGTGGGAAGGCGGAAAGGGGAGAAAGAGGGGATAGGGAAAGCGGGAGAGAAGGTAGAGGGATGGAGTGTGAGAGAGATGGGGGTAGAAAATGAGACATTATTATTTTCATGGTTTGTTCTCTCCTCTCACTCTCACTCTCCCTCTATCTCTCTCCTTTCCCCCTCTCTCTCCCCCTCTCTTGCACTTTCTCTCCACCCTCTCTGTCTTGCACCATCTCTCTCCTTTCCCCTCTCTGTCTCTCTCACGCACCATCTCTCTCCCCTCCCCTCTCTGTCTCTCTCACGCACCATCTCTCTCCCCTCTCTCCCTCCTCTTGCACATTCTCTCCCCCTGTCTCTAGCATTTTCCCTCTCTCTCACACCATCTCCCTTCTTTCACCTCTATCTCCCCCTCTCTATCTCTCTCTCACACCATCTTTCTCCTTTCCCATCTCCCCTCCTCTCTCTCTCTCCCTCCTCTTGCACTTTCTGTCCCCCTCTCTCTAGCATTTTCCCTCTCTCACACCATCTCTCTCCTTTCCCATCTCCCCTCCTCTCTCTCTCTCTCTCTCTCTCTCTCTCCCCCTCTCTAGCATTTTCCCTCTCTCTCACACCATCTCTCTCCTTTCCCATCTCCCCTCCTCTCTCTCTCTCCCCCTCCTCTTGCACTTTCTCTCCCCCTCTCTCTAGCATTTTCTCTCACACCATCTCCCTTCTTTCACCTCTCTCCCCCTCTCTATCTCTCTCACACCATCTCTCTCCTTTCCCCCCTCTCTCTCTCCCCCCTCTTGCACTTTCTCCCCCTCTCTCTAGCATTTTCTCTCACACCATCTCCCTTCTTTTACCTCTCTCCCCCTCTCTATCTCTCTCTCACACCATCTCTCTCCTTTCCCCTCTCTCTCTCCCCCCTCTTGCATTTTCTCTCACACCATCTCTCTCCTTTCCCCTCTCTCTCTCTCTCTCTCTCTCCCCCCTCTTGCACTTTCTCTCCTTCCTCTGTAGCATTTTCTCTCTCTCTCACTTCCCCTCCCTCTCTCCCCCTCTGTCTCTCTCTCTCTCTCTCACTTCCCCTCCCTCTCTCCCCCTCTGTCTCTCTCTCTCTCTCTCACTTCCCCTCCCTCTCTCCCCCTCTGTCTCTCTCTCTCACACTTCCCCTCCCTCTCTCCCCCTCTGTCTCTCTCTCTCTCACTTCCCCTCCCTCTCTCCCCCTCTGTCTCTCTCTCTCTCTCACTTCCCCTCCCTCTCTCCCCCTCTCTCTCTCTCTCTCTCTCTCTCTCTCTCTCACTTCCCCTCCCTCTCTCCCCCTCTGTCTCTCTCTCACACTTCCCCTCCCTCTCTCCCCCTATGTCTCTCTCTCTCTCTCTCACTTCCCCTCCCTCTCTCCCCCTCTGTCTCTCTCTCTCACTTCCCCTCCCTCTCTCCCCCTCTGTCTCTCTCACTTCCCCTCCCTGTGTGTCTCTCTCTCTCTCTCTCTCTCACTTCCCCTCCCTCTCTCCCTCTCTCTCTCTCACTTCCCCTCCCTCTCTCCCCCTCTGTCTCTCTCTCTCACTTCCCCTCCCTCTCTCCCCCTCTGTCTCTCTCTCTCTCACTTCCCCTCCCTCTCTCCCTCTCTCTCTCTCTCTCACTTCCCCTCCCTCTCTCCCCCTCTGTCTCTCTCTCTCACTTCCCCTCCCTCTCTCCCCCTCTGTCTCTCTCTCTCTCACTTCCCCTCCCTCTCTCCCCCTCTGTCTCTCTCTCTCTCTCCCCTCCCCTCTCTGTCTCTCTCACGCACCATCTCTCTCCCCTCTCTCCCTCCTCTTGCACATTCTCTCCCCCTGTCTCTAGCATTTTCCCTCTCTCTCACACCATCTCCCTTCTTTCACCTCTATCTCCCCCTCTCTATCTCTCTCTCACACCATCTTTCTCCTTTCCCATCTCCCCTCCTCTCTCTCTCTCCCTCCTCTTGCACTTTCTGTCCCCCTCTCTCTAGCATTTTCCCTCTCTCACACCATCTCTCTCCTTTCCCATCTCCCCTCCTCTCTCTCTCTCTCCCCCTCTCTAGCATTTTCCCTCTCTCTCACACCATCTCTCTCCTTTCCCATCTCCCCTCCTCTCTCTCTCTCCCCCTCCTCTTGCACTTTCTCTCCCCCTCTCTCTAGCATTTTCTCTCACACCATCTCCCTTCTTTCACCTCTCTCCCCCTCTCTATCTCTCTCACACCATCTCTCTCCTTTCCCCCCTCTCTCTCTCCCCCCTCTTGCACTTTCTCCCCCTCTCTCTAGCATTTTCTCTCACACCATCTCCCTTCTTTTACCTCTCTCCCCCTCTCTATCTCTCTCTCACACCATCTCTCTCCTTTCCCCTCTCTCTCTCCCCCCTCTTGCATTTTCTCTCACACCATCTCTCTCCTTTCCCCTCTCTCTCTCTCTCTCCCCCCTCTTGCACTTTCTCTCCTTCCTCTGTAGCATTTTCTCTCTCTCTCACTTCCCCTCCCTCTCTCCCCCTCTGTCTCTCTCTCTCTCTCACTTCCCCTCCCTCTCTCCCCCTCTGTCTCTCTCTCTCTCACACTTCCCCTCCCTCTCTCTTCCTCTGTCTCTCTCTCTCTCACTTCCCCTCCCTCTCTCCCCCTCTGTCTCTCTCTCTCTCTCACTTCCCCTCCCTCTCTCCCCCTCTCTCTCTCTCTCTCTCTCACTTCCCCTCCCTCTCTCCCCCTCTGTCTCTCTCTCACACTTCCCCTCCCTCTCTCCCCCTATGTCTCTCTCTCTCTCTCTCACTTCCCCTCCCTCTCTCCCCCTCTGTCTCTCTCTCTCACTTCCCCTCCCTCTCTCCCCCTCTGTCTCTCTCACTTCCCCTCCCTGTGTGTCTCTCTCTCTCTCTCTCACTTCCCCTCCCTCTCTCCCTCTCTCTCTCTCTCTCTCTCTCACTTCCCCTCCCTCTCTCCCCCTCTGTCTCTCTCTCTCACTTCCCCTCCCTCTCTCCCTCTCTGTCTCTCTCTCTCACTTCCCCTCCCTCTCTCCCTCTCTCTCTCTCTCTCTCACTTCCCCTCCCTCTCTCCCCCTCTGTCTCTCTCTCTCACTTCCCCTCCCTCTCTCCCCCTCTGTCTCTCTCTCTCTCACTTCCCCTCTCTCTCTTCCCCTCTGTCTCTCTCTCTCTCTCTCTCTCTCTCTCTCTCTCTCACTTCCCCTCTGTCTCTCTCTCTCTCTCTCTCTCACTTCCCCTCCCTCTCTCCCCCTCTGTCTTTCTCTCTCTCTCACTTCCCCTCCCTCTCTCCCCCTCTCTCTCTCTCTCTCTCTCTCTCTCTCACACTTCCCCTCCCTCTCTCCCTCTCTCTCTCTCTCTCACACTTCCCCTCCCTCTCTCCCCCTCTGTCTCTCTCTCTCTCTCTCTCTCTCTCACTTCCCCTCCCTCTCTCCCCCTCTGTCTCTCTCTCTCACTTCCCCTCCCTCTCTCCCCCTCTGTCTCTCTCTCTCTCTCACTTCCCCTCCCTCTCTCCCCCTCTGTCGCTCTCTCTCTCACTTCCCCTCCCTCTCTCCCCCTCTGTCTCTCTCTCTCACTTCCCCTCCCTCTCTCCCCCTCTGTCTCTCTCTCTCTCTCACTTCCCCTCCCTCTCTCCCCCTCTGTCTCTCTCTCTCTCTCTCACTTCCCCTCCCTCTCTCCCCCTCTGTCTCTCTCTCTCACTTCCCCTCCCTCTCTCCCCCTCTGTCTCTCTCTCTCTCACTTCCCCTCCCTCTCTCCCCCTCTGTCTCTCTCTCTCTCTCACTTCCCCTCCCTCTCTCCCCCTCTGTCTCTCTCTCTCTCACTTCCCCTCCCTCTCTCCCCCTCTGTCTCTCTCTCTCTCTCTCTCTCTTACTTCCCCTCCCTCTCTCCCCCTCTTTCTCTCTCTCTCTCTCTCTCTCACTTCCCCTCCCTCTCTCCCCCTCTGTCTCTCTCTCTCACACTTCCCCTCCCTCTCTCCCCCTCTGTCTCTCTCTCTCACTTCCCCTCCCTCTCTCCCCCTCTGTGTCTCTCTCTCTCTCTCACACTTCCCCTCCCTCTCTCCCCCTCTGTATCTCTCTCTCACTTCCCCTCCCTCTCTCCCCCTCTGTCGCTCTCTCTCTCACTTCCCCTCCCTCTCTCCCCCTCTGTCTCTCTCTCTCTCTCTCACTTCCCCTCCCTCTCTCCCCCTCTGTCTCTCTCTCTCACTTCCCCTCCCTCTCTCCCCCTCTGTCTCTCTCTCTCACTTCCCCTCCCTCTCTCCCCCTCTGTCTCTCTCTCTCACTTCCCCTCCCTATCTCCCCCTCTGTCTCTCTCTCTCTCTCTCACTTCCCCTCCCTCTCTCCCCCTCTGTCTGGTGTAGCTGTGACAGGTTTATGGTTGCTGATTATTTTTATTTATTTGCAGCTTTTATAATTTGCCATTTGTGGCCTAAATGTTTGGATTCCTGTCTATTATCCACCTGTTTATGTGACTCCATAATGCGCAAAGTCAGTAAGTAACCACCAGATTGTCGCCCGTCAGTCCCAGACCCCTCATTCTACCGCTGACATTTCACAGGATGTCTATAGTCTGTGGAATATATTAGTGTAATGGGCCTGTTAATAATAATGGTGAGCTCCTTACAGGCACTTTCATCTGTCGCTTGTGTTGCCTGGGACCTGACCGGCAGAAGAATCCCATCACATTACACAGGATGACAGTGCAGAGAAGCCCCCAGTGTCTGTGTCTGTGTGATCCCCTAGTGTCTGTGTCTGTGTGATCTCCCGGTGTCTGTGTGATCCCCTAGTGTATGTGTGATCTCCCAGTGTCTGTGTCTGTGTGATCCCCCAGTGTCTGTGTGATCCCCTAGTGTCTGTGTGATCTCCTAGTGTCTGTGTGATCTCCCAGTGTCTGTGTGATCCCCTAGTGTCTGTGTGATCTCCCAGTGTCTGTGTCTGTGTGATCCCCCAGTGTCTGTGTCTGTGTGATCCCCTAGTGTCTGTGTGATCTCCCAGTGTCTGTGTGATCTCCCAGTGTCTGTGTGATCCCCTAGTGTCTGTGTGATCTCCCAGTGTCTGTGTGATCCCCTAGTGTCTGTGTGATCTCCCAGTGTCTGTGTCTGTGTGATCCCCTAGTGTCTGTGTGATCTCCCAGTGTCTGTATGATCCCCTAGTGTCTGTGTCTGTGTGATCTCCCAGTGTCTGTGTGATCCCCTAGTGTCTGTGTCTGTGTGATCCCCCAGTGTCTGTGTCTGTGTGATCCCCTAGTGTCTGTGTGATCCCCCAGTGTCTGTGTCTGTGTGATCCCCTAGTGTCTGTGTGATCCCCCAGTGTCTGTGTCTGTGTGATCCCCTAGTGTCTGTGTGATCTCCCAGTGTCTGTGTGATCCCCTAGTGTCTGTGTCTGTGTGATCTCCCAGTGTCTGTGTGATCCACTAGTGTCTGTGTGATCTCCCAGTGTCTGTGTGATCCCCTAGTGTCTGTGTGATCTCCCAGTGTCTGTGTCTGTGTGATCCCCCAGTGTCTGTGTCTGTGTGATCCCCTAGTGTCTGTGTGATCTCCCAGTGTCTGTGTGATCCCCTAGTGTCTGTGTGATCCCCTAGTGTCTGTGTCTGTGTGATCTCCCAGTGTCTGTGTCTGTGTGATCTCCCAGTGTCTGTGTGATCCCCTAGTGTCTGTGTCTGTGTGATTTCCCAGTGTCTGTGTCTGTGTGATCTCCCAGTGTCTGTGTCTGTGTGATCCCCCAGTGTCTGTGTGATCTACCAGTGTCTGAGTGATCTACCAGTGTCTGTGTGATCCCTTAGTGTCTGTGTGATCTCCCAGTGTCTGTGTGATCCCCTAGTGTCTGTGTCTGTGTGATCTCTTAGTATCTGTGTGATCTCCCAGTGTCTGTGTCTGTGTGATCTCCCAGTGTCTGTGTCTGTGTGATCCCACAGTGTCTGTGTGATCTACCAGTGTCTGTGTGATCTCCCAGTGTCTGTGTGATCCCCCAGTGTCTGTGTGATCTCCCAGTGTCTGTGTGATCCCCTAGTGTCTGTGTCTGTGTGATCTCCCAGTGTCTGTGTGATCCCCTAGTGTCTGTGTCTGTGTGATCTCTCAGTGTCTGTGTCTGTGTGATCTCCCAGTGTCTGTGTTATCCCCTAGTGTCTGTGTGATCTCCCAGTGTCTGTGTCTGTGTGATCCCCCAGTGTCTGTGTGATCTACCAGTGTCTGAGTGATCTACCAGTGTCTGTGTGATCCCCTAGTGTCTGTGTCTGTGTGATCTCCCAGTGTCTGTGTGATCCCCTAGTGTCTGTGTCTGTGTGATCTCCCAGTATCTGTGTGATCCCCTAGTGTCTGTGTGATCTCCCAGTGTCTGTGTGATCTCCCAGTGTCTGTGTGATCCCACAGTGTCTGTGTGATCTACCAGTGTCTGTGTGATCTCCCAGTGTCTGTGTGATTCCCTAGTGTCTGTGTGATCTCCCAGTGTCTGTGTCTGTGTGATCTCTCAGTGTCTGTGTGATCCCCTAGTGTCTGTGTCTGTGTGATCTCTCAGTGTCTGTGTCTGTGTGATCTCCCAGTGTCTGTGTGATCTCCCAGTGTCTGTGTGATTCCCTAGTGTCTGTGTGATCTCCCAGTGTCTGTGTCTGTGTGATCTCCCAGTGTCTGTGTGATCCCCTAGTGTCTGTGTCTGTGTGATCTCTCAGTGTCTGTGTCTGTGTGATCTCCCAGTGTCTGTGTTATCCCCTAGTGTCTGTGTGATCTCCCAGTGTCTGTGTGATCTCCCAGTGTCTGTGTGATCTCCCAGTGTCTGTGTGATCCCCTAGTGTCTGTGTGATCCCCCAGTGTCTGTGTCTGTGTGATCCCCTAGTGTCTGTGTGATCTCCCAGTGTCTGTGTGATCCCCTAGTGTCTGTTTCTGTGTGATCTCCCAGTGTCTGTGTGATCCCCTAGTGTCTGTGTGATCTCCCAGTGTCTGTGTGATCCCCTAGTGTCTGTGTGATCTCCCAGTGTCTGTGTCTGTGTGATCCCCCAGTGTCTGTGTCTGTGTGATCCCCTAGTGTCTGTGTGATCTCCCAGTGTCTGTGTGATCCCCTAGTGTCTGTGTCTGTGTGATCTCCCAGTGTCTGTGTGATCCCCTAGTGTCTGTGTGATCTCCCAGTGTCTGTGTGATCCCCTAGTGTCTGTGTCTGTGTGATCTCCCAGTGTCTGTGTGATCCCCTAGTGTCTGTGTCTGTGTGATCTCCCAGTGTCTGTGTCTGTGTGATCTCCCAGTGTCTGTGTCTGTGTGATCCCCCAGTGTCTGTGTGATCTACCAGTGTCTGTGTGATCTACCAGTGTCTGTGTGATCCCCTAGTGTCTGTGTCTGTGTGATCTCCCAGTGTCTGTGTGATCCCCTAGTGTCTGTGTGATCTCCCAGTGTCTGTGTGATCCCCTAGTGTCTGTGTCTGTGTGATCTCCCAGTGTCTGTGTCTGTGTGATCCCCCAGTGTCTGTGTGATCTACCAGTGTCTGTGTGATCTACCAGTGTCTGTGTGATCTACCAGTGTCTGTGTCTGTGTGATCCCCTAGTGTCTGTGTCTGTGTGATCTCCCAGTGTCTGTGTGATCCCCTAGTGTCTGTGTCTGTGTGATCTCCCAGTGTCTGTGTCTGTGTGATCTCCCAGTGTTTGTGTCTGTGTGATCCCCTAGTGTCTGTGTGATCCCCTAGTGTCTGTGTGATCTCCCAGTGTCTGTGTTATCCCCTAGTGTATGTGTGATCTCCCAGTGTCTGTGTGATCTCCCAGTGTCTGTGTCTGTGTGATCCCCTAGTGTCTGTGTGATCCCCCAGTGTCTGTGTGATCTCCCAGTGTCTGTGTGATCCCCTAGTGTCTGTGTTATCCCCTAGTGTCTGTGTGATCTCCCAGTGTCTGTGTGATCTCCCAGTGTCTGTGTCTGTGTGATCTCCCAGTGTCTGTGTCTGTGTGATCCCCTAGTGTCTGTGTGATCCCCCAGTGTCTGTGTGATCTCCCAGTGTCTGGGTCTGTGTGATCCCCCAGTGTCTGTGTGATCCCCCAGTGTCTGTGTCTGTGTGATCTGCCAGTGTCTGTGTGATCCCCCAGTGTCTGTGTCTGTGTGATCTGCCAGTGTCTGTGTGATCTGCCAGTGTCTGTGTGATCCCCTAGTGTCTGTGTGATCTCCCAGTGTCTGTGTGATCCCCTAGTGTCTGTGATCTCCCAGTGTCTGTGTCTGTGTGATCCCCTAGTGTCTGTGTGATCTCCCAGTGTCTGTATGATCCCCTAGTGTCTGTGTCTGTGTGATCTCCCAGTGTCTGTGTGATCCCCTAGTGTCTGTGTCTGTGTGATCCCCCAGTGTCTGTGTCTGTGTGATCCCCTAGTGTCTGTGTGATCCCCCAGTGTCTGTGTCTGTGTGATCCCCTAGTGTCTGTGTGATCCCCCAGTGTCTGTGTCTGTGTGATCCCCTAGTGTCTGTGTGATCTCCCAGTGTCTGTGTGATCCCCTAGTGTCTGTGTCTGTGTGATCTCCCAGTGTCTGTGTGATCCACTAGTGTCTGTGTGATCTCCCAGTGTCTGTGTGATCCCCTAGTGTCTGTGTGATCTCCCAGTGTCTGTGTCTGTGTGATCCCCCAGTGTCTGTGTCTGTGTGATCCCCTAGTGTCTGTGTGATCTCCCAGTGTCTGTGTGATCCCCTAGTGTCTGTGTGATCCCCTAGTGTCTGTGTCTGTGTGATCTCCCAGTGTCTGTGTCTGTGTGATCTCCCAGTGTCTGTGTGATCCCCTAGTGTCTGTGTCTGTGTGATTTCCCAGTGTCTGTGTCTGTGTGCTCTCCCAGTGTCTGTGTCTGTGTGATCCCCCAGTGTCTGTGTGATCTACCAGTGTCTGAGTGATCTACCAGTGTCTGTGTGATCCCTTAGTGTCTGTGTGATCTCCCAGTGTCTGTGTGATCCCCTAGTGTCTGTGTCTGTGTGATCTCTTAGTATCTGTGTGATCTCCCAGTGTCTGTGTCTGTGTGATCTCCCAGTGTCTGTGTCTGTGTGATCCCACAGTGTCTGTGTGATCTACCAGTGTCTGTGTGATCTCCCAGTGTCTGTGTGATCCCCTAGTGTCTGTGTGATCTCCCAGTGTCTGTGTGATCCCCTAGTGTCTGTGTCTGTGTGATCTCCCAGTGTCTGTGTGATCCCCTAGTGTCTGTGTCTGTGTGATCTCTCAGTGTCTGTGTCTGTGTGATCTCCCAGTGTCTGTGTTATCCCCTAGTGTCTGTGTGATCTCCCAGTGTCTGTGTCTGTGTGATCCCCCAGTGTCTGTGTGATCTACCAGTGTCTGAGTGATCTACCAGTGTCTGTGTGATCCCCTAGTGTCTGTGTCTGTGTGATCTCCCAGTGTCTGTGTGATCCCCTAGTGTCTGTGTCTGTGTGATCTCCCAGTATCTGTGTGATCCCCTAGTGTCTGTGTGATCTCCCAGTGTCTGTGTGATCTCCCAGTGTCTGTGTGATCCCACAGTGTCTGTGTGATCTACCAGTGTCTGTGTGATCTCCCAGTGTCTGTGTGATTCCCTAGTGTCTGTGTGATCTCCCAGTGTCTGTGTCTGTGTGATCTCCCAGTGTCTGTGTGATCCCCTAGTGTCTGTGTCTGTGTGATCTCTCAGTGTCTGTGTCTGTGTGATCTCCCAGTGTCTGTGTTATCCCCTAGTGTCTGTGTGATCTCCCAGTGTCTGTGTGATCTCCCAGTGTCTGTGTGATCTCCCAGTGTCTGTGTGATCCCCCAGTGTCTGTGTCTGTGTGATCCCCCAGTGTCTGTGTCTGTGTGATCCCCTAGTGTCTGTGTGATCTCCCAGTGTCTGTGTGATCCCCTAGTGTCTGTGTCTGTGTGATCTCCCAGTGTCTGTGTGATCCCCTAGTGTCTGTGTGATCTCCCAGTGTCTGTGTGATCCCCTAGTGTCTGTGTGATCTCCCAGTGTCTGTGTCTGTGTGATCCCCCAGTGTCTGTGTCTGTGTGATCCCCTAGTGTCTGTGTGATCTCCCAGTGTCTGTGTGATCCCCTAGTGTCTGTGTCTGTGTGATCTCCCAGTGTCTGTGTGATCCCCTAGTGTCTGTGTGATCTCCCAGTGTCTGTGTGATCCCCTAGTGTCTGTGTCTGTGTGATCTCCCAGTGTCTGTGTGATCCCCTAGTGTCTGTGTCTGTGTGATCTCCCAGTGTCTGTGTCTGTGTGATCTCCCAGTGTCTGTGTCTGTGTGATCTCCCAGTGTCTGTGTCTGTGTGATCCCCCAGTGTCTGTGTGATCTACCAGTGTCTGTGTGATCTACCAGTGTCTGTGTGATCCCCTAGTGTCTGTGTCTGTGTGATCTCCCAGTGTCTGTGTGATCCCCTAGTGTCTGTGTGATCTCCCAGTGTCTGTGTGATCCCCTAGTGTCTGTGTATGTGTGATCTCCCAGTGTCTGTGTCTGTGTGATCCCCCAGTGTCTGTGTGATCTACCAGTGTCTGTGTGATCTACCAGTGTCTGTGTGATCTACCAGTGTCTGTGTCTGTGTGATCCCCTAGTGTCTGTGTCTGTGTGATCTCCCAGTGTCTGTGTGAACCCCTAGTGTCTGTGTCTGTGTGATCTCCCAGTGTCTGTGTCTGTGTGATCTCCCAGTGTCTGTGTCTGTGTTATCCCCTAGTGTCTGTGTGATCCCCTAGTGTATGTGTGATCTCCCAGTGTCTGTGTTATCCCCTAGTGTATGTGTGATCTCCCAGTGTCTGTGTGATCTCCCAGTGTCTGTGTCTGTGTGATCCCCTAGTGTCTGTGTGATCCCCCAGTGTCTGTGTGATCTCCCAGTGTCTGTGTGATCCCCTAGTGTCTGTGTTATCCCCTAGTGTCTGTGTGATCCCCTAGTGTCTGTGTCTGTGTGATCCCCTAGTGTCTGTGTGATCCCCCAGTGTCTGTGTCTGTGTGATCCCCTAGTGTCTGTGTCTGTGTGATCCCCTAGTGTCTGTGTCTGTGTGATCCCCTAGTGTCTGTGTCTGTGTGATCTCCCAGTGTCTGTGTCTGTGTGATCTCCCAGTGTCTGTGTGATCCTGGAGTAATAGGACAAAACGAAATCCACAGAACAAAATGCTCTATTTGCTGTAATCTCCCCGATGCCTCGATTCCCATCGCTTAACGCTTTACCGTCATCACCATCTCGGAATAGCAGATATCACAGCTGTCTCTTACTCTCCCTGACTCTCAGTATAGCAGATATCACAGCTGTCTCTTACTCTCCCTGACTCTCAGTATAGCAGATGTCACAGCTGTCTCTTACTCTCCCTGACTCTCAGTATAGCAGATGTCACAGCTGTCTCTTACTCTCCCTGACTCTCAGTATAGCAGATGTCACAGCTGTCTCTTACTCTCCCTGACTCTCAGTATAGCAGATGTCACAGCTGTCTCTTACTCTCCTTGACTCTCAGAATACCAGATGTTTGAGCTGTCTCTGCCTGTGCCCGACTCTCAGAATACCTGGATATCTTGCTGTAATGCTCCATTTGCCTCGGACAGTATAGCTATAGTCTATGTACAGTACTCCTGGATACCGGCTTATTGCTGTAATGCTCCATTTGCCTCGGACAGTATAGCTATAGTCTATGTACAGTACTCCTGGATATCAGCTTATTGCTGTAATGTTCCATTTGCCTCGGACAGTATAGCTATAGTCTACGTACAGTACTCCTGGATATCAGCGTATTGCTGTAATGTTCCATTTACCTCGGACAGTATAACTATAGTCTACGTACAGTACTCCTGGATATCAGCTTATTGCTGTTATGTTCCATTTACCTCGGACAGTATAGCTATAGTCTATGTACAGTACTCCTGGATACCAGCGTATTCCTGTAATGCTCCATTTGCCTCGGACAGTATAGCTATAGTCTACGTACAGTACTCCTGGACACCAGCTTATTGCTGTAATGCTCCATTTGCCCCGGACAGTATAGTTATAGTCTACGTACAGTACTCCTGGATATCAGGTTATTGCTGTAATGTTCCATTTGCCTCGGACAGTATAGCTATAGTCTACGTACAGTACTCCTGGATACCAGCTTATTGCTGTAATGCTCCATTTGCCTCGGACAGTATAGCTATAGTCTACGTACAGTACTACTGGATATCAGCTTATTGCTGTAATGCTCCATTTGTCTCGGACAGTATAGCTATAGTCTACGTACAGTACTCCTGGATACCAGGTTATTGCTGTAATGCTCCATTTGCCTCGGACAGTATAGCTATAGTCTACGTACAGTACTCCTGGATATCAGGTTATTGCTGTAATGTTCCATTTGCCTCGGACAATATAGCTATAGTCTACGTACAGTACTCCTGGATTAGGGTGGCCAATCCCGGGATCGGGATCGGCGGGATCCCGGGATTTGGCCCCCAAAACGCCGGGATTTCAATCCCGGGATTGGAATTTCCAATCCCGGGATTTCGGGATTAAACTGCGCATGCGCAGTTTAATGCCGGGCAGCGTCTGAGCACTCAGACGCTGCCCGGCTTCTCCCATACCCCACAGTGCGCAGCGTGACGAGGTCACGCTGCGAGGTCACGCTGCGCAGGGCACAGCCGCACGTCCACGGCTGCCCGCCCAGCGCTCCCGGCCACCTGCCCGCCCACCCACCCAGCGCTGACGGCCGGCAGCACTCACGGCCGGACACCCGCCCGCTCACCCACTCAGCGCTCACGGGGACCCAGCGGCAGCGGTCCCTGTCCCTGCCACCCACCCGCCCACCTAGCGGTCCCTGCCACACACCCGCCCTCCCACCCAGCGGTCCCTGCCATCCACCCGCCCTCCCACCCAGCGGTCCCTGCCACCCACCCGCCCTCCCACCCAGCGGTCCCTGCCACCCACCCAGCGCTCGGGCGGCCAGGGTGTTTTTTATTATTAGGGAAGCCAATCCCGGGATCCCGGGAATCCCGGGATTGAGCATTTTTCAATCCCGAATCCCGGGATTGAAAAAATGCCCCGGGATTGGCATCCCTATCCTGGATACCAGCTTATTGCTGTAATGCTCCATTTGCCTCGGACAGTATAGCTATAGTCTACGTACAGTACTCCTGGATACCAGCTTATTGCTGTAATGCTCCATTTGCTTCGGACAGTATAGCTATAGTCTACGTACAGTACTCCTGGTTATCAGCTTATTGCTGTAATGCTCCATTTGCCTCGGACAGTATAGCTATAGTCTACGTACAGTACTCCTGGATATCAGGTTATTGCTGTAATGTTCCATTTGCCTCGGACAGTATAGCTATAGTCTACGTACAGTACTCCTGGATATCAGCTTATTGCTGTAATGCTCCATTTGCCTCGGACAGTATAGCTATAGTCTATGTACAGTACTCCTGGATATCAGGTTATTGCTGTAATGCTCCATTTGCCTCGGACAGTATAGCTATAGTCTATGTACAGTACTCCTGGATATCAGCTTATTGCTGTAATGCTCCATTTGCCTCGGACAGTATAGCTATAGTCTATGTACAGTACTCCTGGATATCAGCTTATTGCTGTAATGCTGCATTTGCCTCGGACAGTATAGCTATAGTCTACGTACAGTACTACTGGATATCAGCTTATTGCTGTAATGCTCCATTTGCCTCGGACAGTATAGCTATAGTCTACGTACAGTACTGCTGGATATCAGCTTATTGCTGTAATGCTCCATTTGCCTCGGACACTATAGCTATAGTCTACGTACAGTACTGCTGGATATCAGGTTATTCCTGTAATGCTTCATTTGCCTCGGACACTATAGCTATAGTCTACGTACAGTACTGCTGGATATCAGCTTATTGCTGTAATGCTCCATTTGCCCCGGACAGTATAGTTATAGTCTATGTACAGTACTCCTGGACACCGGCTTATTGCTGTAATACTCCATTTGCCTCGGACAGTATAGCTATAGTGTATGTACAGTACTCCTGGATATCAGGTTATTGCTGTAATGCTCCATTTGCCTCGGACAGTATAGCTATAGTCTATGTACAGTACTCCTGGATATCAGGTTATTGCTGTAATGCTCCATTTGTCTCGGGCAGTATAGCTATAGTCTATGTACAGTATTCCTGGATATCAGCTTATTGCTGTAATGTTCCATTTACCTCGGACAGTATAACTATAGTCTACGTACAGTACTCCTGGATATCAGGTTATTGCTGTAATGTTCCATTTGCCTCGGACAGTATAGCTATAGTCTACGTACAGTACTCCTGGATATCAGCTTATTGCTGTAATGCTCCATTTGCCTCGGACAGTATAGCTATAGTCTACGTACAGTACTCTTGGATATCAGGTTATTGCTGTAATGCTCCATTTGCCTCGGACAGTATAGTTATAGTCTATGTACAGTACTCCTGGATATCAGGTTATTGCTGTAATGCTCCATTTGCCTCGGCCAGTATAGCTATAGTGTATGTACAGTACTCCTGGATATCAGCTTATTGCTGTAATGCTCCATTTGCCTCGGACAGTATAGCTATAGTCTATGTACAGTACTCCTGGATATCAGCTTATTGCTGTAATGCTCCATTTGCCTCGGACAGTATAGCTATAGTCTATGTACAGTACTCCTGGATATCAGCTTATTGCTGTAATGCTCCATTTGCCTCGGACAGTATAGCTATAGTCTACGTACAGTATTCCTGGATATCAGGTTATTGCTGTAATGCTCCATTTGCCTCGGACAGTATAGCTATAGTGTATGTACAGTACTCCTGGATATCAGTTTATTGCTGTAATGCTCCATTTCCCTCGGACAGTATAGCTATAGTCTACGTACAGTACTCCTGGATATCAGCTTATTGTTGTAATGTTCCATTTGCCCCGGACAGTATAGCTATAGTGTATGTACAGTATTCCTGGATATCAGGTTATTGCTGTAATGCTCCATTTGCCTCGGACAGTATAGTTATAGTCTATGTACAGTACTCCTGGATACCAGCTTATTGCTGTGATGCTCCATTTACCTCGGACAGTATAGCTATAGTGTATGTACAGTACTCCTGGATATCAGCTTATTGCTGTGATGCTCCATTTACCTCGGACAGTATAGCTATAGTCTATGTACAGTACTCCTGGATATCAGCTTATTGCTGTAATGCTCCATTTGCCTCTGACAGTATAGCTATAGTCTATGTACAGTACTCCTGGATATCAGCTTATTGCTGTAATGCTCCATTTGCCTCGGACAGTATAGCTATAGTGTATGTACAGTACTCCTGGATATCAGGTTATTGCTGTAATGCTCCATTTGCCTCGGACAGTATAGCTATAGTCTATGTACAGTACTCCTGGATATCAGGTTATTGCTGTAATGCTCCATTTGTCTCGGGCAGTATAGCTATAGTCTATGTACAGTATTCCTGGATATCAGGTTATTGCTGTAATGCTCCATTTGCCTCGGACAGTATAGCTATAGTCTACGTACAGTACTCCTGGATATCAGGTTATTGCTGTAATGCTCCATTTGCCTCGGCCAGTATAGCTATAGTCTATGTACAGTACTCCTGGATATCAGGTTATTGCTGTAATGCTCCATTTGCCTCGGACAGTACAGCTATAGTCTATGTACAGTACTCCTGAATATCAGGTTATTGCTGTAATGCTCCATTTGCCTCGGACAGTATAGCTATAGTCTACGTACAGTACTCCTGGATATCAGCTTATTGCTGTAATGCTCCATTTGCCTCGGACAGTATAGTTATAGTCTACGTACAGTACTCCTGGATATCAGCTTATTGCTGTAATGCTCCATTTGCCTCGGACAGTATAGCTATAGTCTATGTACAGTACTACTGGATATCAGCTTATTGCTGTAATGCTCCATTTGCCTCGGACAGTATAGCTATAGTGTATGTACAGTACTGCTGGATATCAGCTTATTGCTGTAATGCTCCATTTGCCTCTGACAGTATAGCTATAGTCTATGTACAGTACTCCTGGATATCAGCTTATTGCTGTAATGCTCCATTTGCCTCGGACAGTATAGCTATAGTGTATGTACAGTACTCCTGGATATCAGTTTATTGCTGTAATGCTCCATTTGCCTCGGACAGTATAGCTATAGTCTATGTACAGTACTCCTGGATACCAGCTTATTGTTGTAATGCTTCATTTGCCTCGGACAATATAGCTATAGTCTACGTACAGTACTCCTGGATATCAGGTTATTGCTGTAATGCTCCATTTGCCTCGGACAGTATAACTATAGTCTACGTACAGTACTCCTGGATACCAGCTTATTGCTGTAATGCTCCATTTGCCTCGGACAGTATAGCTATAGTCTACGTACAGTACTGCTGGATATCAGCTTATTGCTGTAATGCTCCATTTGCCTCGGACACTATAGCTATAGTCTACGTACAGTACTGCTGGATATCAGGTTATTCCTGTAATGCTTCATTTGCCTCGGACACTATAGCTATAGTCTACGTACAGTACTGCTGGATATCAGCTTATTGCTGTAATGCTCCATTTGCCCCGGACAGTATAGTTATAGTCTATGTACAGTACTCCTGGACACCGGCTTATTGCTGTAATACTCCATTTGCCTCGGACAGTATAGCTATAGTGTATGTACAGTACTCCTGGATATCAGGTTATTGCTGTAATGCTCCATTTGCCTCGGACAGTATAGCTATAGTCTATGTACAGTACTCCTGGATATCAGGTTATTGCTGTAATGCTCCATTTGTCTCGGGCAGTATAGCTATAGTCTATGTACAGTACTCCTGGATATCAGGTTATTGCTGTAATGCTCCATTTGCCTCGGACAGTATAGTTATAGTCTATGTACAGTACTCCTGGATATCAGCTTATTGCTGTAATGCTCCATTTGCCTCGGACAGTATAACTATAGTCTATGTACAGTACTCCTGGATATCAGCTTATTGCTGTAATGCTCCATTTGCCTCGGACAGTATAGCTATAGTGTATGTACAGTACTCCTGGATATCAGTTTATTGCTGTAATGCTTCATTTGCCCCGGACAGTATAGTTATAGTCTATGTACAGTACTCCTGGACACCGGCTTATTGCTGTAATACTCCATTTGCCTCGGACAGTATAGCTATAGTGTATGTACAGTACTCCTGGATATCAGGTTATTGCTTTAATGCTCCATTTGCCTCGGACAGTATAGCTATAGTCTATGTACAGTACTCCTGGATATCAGGTTATTGCTGTAATGCTCCATTTGTCTCGGGCAGTATAGCTATAGTCTATGTACAGTATTCCTGGATATCAGCTTATTGCTGTAATGTTCCATTTACCTCGGACAGTATAACTATAGTCTACGTACAGTATTCCTGGATATCAGGTTATTGCTGTAATGCTCCATTTGTCTCGGGCAGTATAGCTATAGTCTATGTACAGTATTCCTGGATATCAGCTTATTGCTGTAATGCTCCATTTGCCTCGGACAGTATAGCTATAGTCTACGTACAGTACTCCTGGATATCAGGTTATTGCTGTAATGTTCCATTTGCCTCGGACAGTATAGCTATAGTCTACGTACAGTACTCCTGGATATCAGCTTATTGCTGTAATGCTCCATTTGCCTCGGACAGTATAGCTATAGTCTACGTACAGTACTCCTGGATATCAGGTTATTGCTGTAATGCTCCATTTGCCTCGGACAGTATAGTTATAGTCTATGTACAGTACTCCTGGATATCAGGTTATTGCTGTAATGCTCCATTTGCCTCGGCCAGTATAGCTATAGTCTACGTACAGTACTCCTGGATATCAGGTTATTGCTGTAATGCTCCATTTGCCTCGGACAGTATAGCTATAGTGTATGTACAGTACTCCTGGATATCAGCTTATTGCTGTAATGCTCCATTTGCCTCGGACAGTATAGCTATAGTCTATGTACAGTACTCCTGGATATCAGCTTATTGCTGTAATGCTCCATTTGCCTCGGACAGTATAGCTATAGTCTATGTACAGTACTCCTGGATATCAGCTTATTGCTGTAATGCTCCATTTGCCTCGGACAGTATAGCTATAGTCTACGTACAGTATTCCTGGATATCAGGTTATTGCTGTAATGCTCCATTTGCCTCGGACAGTATAGCTATAGTGTATGTACAGTACTCCTGGATATCAGTTTATTGCTGTAATGCTCCATTTGCCTCGGACAGTATAGCTATAGTCTATGTACAGTACTCCTGGATATCAGCTTATTGCTGTAATGCTCCATTTGCCTCGGACAGTATAGCTATAGTCTACGTACAGTATTCCTGGATATCAGGTTATTGCTGTAATGCTCCATTTGCCTCGGACAGTATAGCTATAGTGTATGTACAGTACTCCTGGATATCAGTTTATTGCTGTAATGCTCCATTTGCCTCGGACAGTATAGTTATAGTCTATGTACAGTATTCCTGGATATCAGGTTATTGCTGTAATGCTCCATTTGCCTCGGACAGTATAGCTATAGTCTATGTACAGTACTGCTGGATACCAGCTTATTGCTGTAATGCTCCATTTGCCTCGGACAGTATAGCTATAGTCTACGTACAGTACTGCTGGATATTATCTTATTGCTGTAATGCTCCATTTGCCTCGGACAGTATAGCTATAGTCTATGTACAGTACTCCTGGATACCAGCTTATTGCTGTAATGCTCCATTTACCTCGGACAGTATAGCTATAGTGTATGTACAGTACTCCTGGATATCAGCTTATTGCTGTGATGCTCCATTTACCTCGGACAGTATAGCTATAGTCTATGTACAGTACTCCTGGATATCAGCTTATTGCTGTAATGCTCCATTTGCCTCTGACAGTATAGCTATAGTCTATGTACAGTACTCCTGGATATCAGCTTATTGCTGTAATGCTCCATTTGCCTCGGACAGTATAGCTATAGTGTATGTACAGTACTCCTGGATATCAGGTTATTGCTGTAATGCTCCATTTGCCTCGGACAGTATAGCTATAGTCTATGTACAGTACTCCTGGATATCAGGTTATTGCTGTAATGCTCCATTTGTCTCGGGCAGTATAGCTATAGTCTATGTACAGTACTCCTGAATATCAGGTTATTGCTGTAATGCTCCATTTGCCTCGGACAGTATAGCTATAGTCTATGTACAGTACTCCTGGACACCGGCTTATTGCTGTAATACTCCATTTGCCTCGGACAGTATAGTTATAGTCTATGTACAGTACTACTGGATATCAGGTTATTGCTGTAATGCTCCATTTGCCTCGGACAGTGTAGCTATAGTCTATGTACAGTATTCCTGGATATCAGGTTATTGCTGTAATGCTCCATTTGCCTCGGACAGTGTAGCTATAGTCTATGTACAGTATTCCTGGATATCAGGTTATTGCTGTAATGCTCCATTTGCCTCGGACAGTATAGCTATAGTGTATGTACAGTACTCCTGGATATCAGTTTATTGCTGTAATGCTCCATTTGCCTCGGACAGTATAGCTATAGTCTATGTACAGTACTCCTGGATATCAGCTTATTGCTGTAATGCTCCATTTGCCTCGGACAGTATAGCTATAGTCTACGTACAGTATTCCTGGATATCAGGTTATTGCTGTAATGCTCCATTTGCCTCGGACAGTATAGCTATAGTGTATGTACAGTACTCCTGGATATCAGTTTATTGCTGTAATGCTCCATTTGCCTCGGACAGTATAGTTATAGTCTATGTACAGTATTCCTGGATATCAGGTTATTGCTGTAATGCTCCATTTGCCTCGGACAGTATAGCTATAGTCTATGTACAGTACTGCTGGATACCAGCTTATTGCTGTAATGCTCCATTTGCCTCGGACAGTATAGCTATAGTCTACGTACAGTACTGCTGGATATTATCTTATTGCTGTAATGCTCCATTTGCCTCGGACAGTATAGCTATAGTCTATGTACAGTACTCCTGGATACCAGCTTATTGCTGTAATGCTCCATTTACCTCGGACAGTATAGCTATAGTGTATGTACAGTACTCCTGGATATCAGCTTATTGCTGTGATGCTCCATTTACCTCGGACAGTATAGCTATAGTCTATGTACAGTACTCCTGGATATCAGCTTATTGCTGTAATGCTCCATTTGCCTCTGACAGTATAGCTATAGTCTATGTACAGTACTCCTGGATATCAGCTTATTGCTGTAATGCTCCATTTGCCTCGGACAGTATAGCTATAGTGTATGTACAGTACTCCTGGATATCAGGTTATTGCTGTAATGCTCCATTTGCCTCGGACAGTATAGCTATAGTCTATGTACAGTACTCCTGGATATCAGGTTATTGCTGTAATGCTCCATTTGTCTCGGGCAGTATAGCTATAGTCTATGTACAGTACTCCTGAATATCAGGTTATTGCTGTAATGCTCCATTTGCCTCGGACAGTATAGCTATAGTCTATGTACAGTACTCCTGGACACCGGCTTATTGCTGTAATACTCCATTTGCCTCGGACAGTATAGTTATAGTCTATGTACAGTACTACTGGATATCAGGTTATTGCTGTAATGCTCCATTTGCCTCGGACAGTGTAGCTATAGTCTATGTACAGTATTCCTGGATATCAGGTTATTGCTGTAATGCTCCATTTGCCTCGGACAGTATAGCTATAGTCTATGTACAGTATTCCTGGATATCAGGTTATTGCTGTAATGCTCCATTTGCCTCGGACAGTATAGCTATAGTCTACGTACAGTACTCCTGGATATCAGGTTATTGCTGTAATGCTCCATTTGCCTCGGCCAGTATAGCTATAGTCTATGTACAGTACTCCTGGATATCAGGTTATTGCTGTAATGCTCCATTTGCCTCGGACAGTATAGCTATAGTCTATGTACAGTACTCCTGAATATCAGGTTATTGCTGTAATGCTCCATTTGCCTCAGACAGTATAGCTATAGTCTACGTACAGTACTCCTGGATATCAGCTTATTGCTGTAATGCTCCATTTGCCTCGGACAGTATAGCTATAGTCTATGTACAGTACTCCTGGATATCAGCTTATTGCTGTAATGCTCCATTTGCCTCGGACAGTATAGCTATAGTGTATGTACAGTACTGCTGGATATCAGCTTATTGCTGTAATGCTCCATTTGCCTCGGACAGTATAGCTATAGTGTATGTACAGTACTCCTGGATATCAGCTTATTGCTGTAATGCTCCATTTGCCTCGGACAGTATAGCTATAGTGTATGTACAGTACTCCTGGATATCAGTTTATTGCTGTAATGCTCCATTTGCCTTGGACAGTATAGCTATAGTCTATGTACAGTACTCCTGGATACCAGCTTATTGTTGTAATGCTTCATTTGCCTCGGACAATATAGCTATAGTCTACGTACAGTACTCCTGGATATCAGGTTATTGCTGTAATGCTCCATTTGCCTCGGACAGTATAACTATAGTCTACGTACAGTACTCCTGGATACCAGCTTATTGCTGTAATGCTCCATTTGCCTCGGACAGTATAGCTATAGTCTATGTACAGTACTACTGGATATCAGGTTATTGTTGTAATGCTCCATTTGCCTCGGACACTATAGCTATAGTCTACGTACAGTACTCCTGGATGTCAGGTTATTGCTGTAATGCTCCATTTGCCTCGGACAGTATAGCTATAGTCTATGTACAGTACTACTGGATATCAGCTTATTGCTGTAATGCACCATTTGCCTCGGACAGTATAGCTATAGTCTATGTACAGTACTCCTGGATATCAGCTTATTGCTGTAATTCTCTGCTGAACGGCGGCTTTGGGGTCAAGAGGAGTCATTTAGAGGAATAAGTGAAGCAATTTAACAGTGATTGAAAACTGATTTTTACCAATTATAGACTCTTATATTGCTGGTAATTCAAAAAAGAAAATCGTGGGGTGGTTTTCAATTATATTTAAAGAGTAAATTTTATCGAAAAAACGTGAAATAATTGAGCAAAATATGGATTTAGTTTATTTTTTCATGTTCAAATCGTTTATTCTTTTTTTTTTTTCAATATCTTTTCCTTTACGCAATATGGGAAATAATTCTGTGAACCAAAATGTCGGAGATGAGAACCACTCTAGCGAGATAAAATACATTGACGGGTGACTTGAAGAGTAACTGCTACTGAAGTGTCCACCATGGCTTCGGTTGCACCAAACAACCCCAGGTGACAGGTGACTTACCTGCGCATCTGTCACATACTTACCTACCCTTCCAGAATTGCTGAAAGGTTCCCGAAAATTGTGTCCCCTCCCACCACTCCAGAAAGGTGGGCAAGCCTCATGCATTTTGCGGGGTCCTCGCATCAAACCCCCCCCCCCTCCCCCACACACATACCTTCTACCTCTGCAGGTTGTATACCGGCACGTGCAGCTATTTGGGGAGGGGGCGATGCAAAAACGACGCAAATTGCATATTTTCTTACCACTCCTCCCCAAAGGGCCGCAATTCTCAGCATTTACCGGGGCGGGGCTTAATGATGGCAAGCCCTGTCCTCCTGAAAAGCTGCACAGACTCCTCTCAAGGAGTTGGGCAAGTATGATCAGTCACATAGAAGACAACTGGCAGCGTTTTTAGTACTAGATTGCATCGTATCTAGCACAAAAATCACGCTGCTGTAGCACATTAGATACAATGCAATCTAGTACTAGAAGCACAGAGTTCGTCAAAACGTGTATGGGCACCTTAGGACCCAGAAATTACTGCTCCCAGAGACTTCCAGCGTCACCATGCTTAGTATTACTGTAGGTGCCATACAGATCACCTGGACGTGGGCACATATATGGTCAAAGAACTTCACTTAATCTCCATGCTAATTGTAAGAGTTCAGCATAATTGTAAGCGAGTGATTGGATACAGGTGTGGGCACAGGTAGGTGCTGGGGAGTTCTTGTGCACTGTGCATGCGTACGGAAAGTGGTGACACGGCTATGCATCAGGCTTGGGAGAATCTGGCACTAACACCTGTCTGGGCATGGAGAGGCAGAATGAGGGGGGGGGTTGTTCAGTATTGGGGGTGATTCTTTGCCAGGTATAAATCCCAGTGCAGATGGATTCCGGTCAGCAAATTGTACACGTGCCGCAGAAAGGAAACTGAACTGCGGATGGCGGCAGATCGCGCTCTCCGTGGCATGGCCATTTCTGGATGGCAGCTGGGCAGCTGCTTAACAGCGACCATGATTAACGCAAGGTACAATATTCATGGTGGAATAGTAGATGTGTCGCCCCTCGGCTGGTTAGTACAGCTACCTTTCTCTGCTTCACTACCTTACATCACTGGTAGGGGGCATTGGGTGCTCTCCTGCCCATCAATTAGTGTCTAGGGTGTCTTGACAGTCTTATGCCTATTTCTTATGGGGGGTCATTTGACATAATACTTACCCATCAGGGTGGGTGTACAATTAAAAATCGGGTGTGTGGGTGCATTTAACATTGTAATCAGCGATCAGTGTGGCTGTACAATGTTAAATCGCGTGTAATTGCATCGCATCGTATGCCATTGTAATGGCATACAATGCGACGCGATTTTAAAATTATATGTGAAGCTCTAAAAACCCGAATATCGGGTCTGATCGGGTCCTATCGCATACCTTAACTAATGGTATGCGATGAGACCTGACGGGCACCGTGCTAGGAAACAAGTACCGAAAACAATAATAGGACACCACAAGCTGCTCCCCTGTATAATATCAGGACACCACAGGCTACTCCCCCTGTCTTATAATAACAGGACAACACAGGCTGCTTCTCCTGTATAATAATAGGATCCCCACAGGCTGCTACTCCTGTATAATAAAAGTACACCACAGGCTGCTCCCCTTCTATAATAGGACACCAAAGGCTGTTCCCCTTCTATTATAGGACACAACAGGTCTTCTAACAATAACAGAACCCCACAGGCTTCTCCCCATGTATTATAACAGGACCCCACAGGCTGCTCCCCTGTATAATAACAGGTCCCCACAGGCTGCTCCCCTGTATAATAAAAATACATCACAGGCTGCTGCTCCTGTATAACATGACCCACAGTCTGCTCCCCCTGTATAATAATAATCATAACGGGACCCCCACAGGCTGCTCCTCCTGTATAATAACAGGACCCCACAGGCTGCTCCCCCTGTATAATAAAAATACATCACAGGCTGCTCCTCCTGTATAATATGACCCACAGTCTGCTCCCCCTGTATAATAATAATCATAACGGGACCCCCACAGGCTGCTCCCCCTGTATAATAATAATGGGACCCCCACAGGCTGCTCCCCCTGTATAATAATAATGGGACCCCCATTAGCCGCTCCACCTGTTTAATAATAACGGGACCCCCACAGGCTGCTCCCCCTGTATAATAAAAAATACATCACAGGCTGCTCCCCTTTTATAATAACAGGACACAACAGGCTGCTCCCCCTGTATAACATGACCCCACAGGCTGCTCCCCCTGTATAATATTAATAATAAGGGGACCCCCACAGGCTGCTCCCCTTGTATAATAATAATGGGACCCCCCACAGGCTGCTCCCCTTGTATAATAATAATGGGACCCCCCACAGGCTGCTCCTCCTATATAATACATACTTGCCGACTTTGGCATACTCCTTTCCAGGAGAAGCCCGGAGAGGAGTGAAAGGGGGCGGGTAGAGGCTTCGTTTTGGGGGCGAGGCATGGGTGATGTCATCAAGCCCCGCCCCCATGACGGGCTGAAGCCTCAATTTGCGGGTCCGTGGGTGGGGGGAGGGGCTAAAAATTACGCGAAATGCCGCGAATTGCATCATTTAGCCCCGCCCCCTCCCCGCGGACCCGCGAAAGTCATAGTTTTTAGATCGCGGGGAGAGGGGGAGCCGGGGCTGTAGGGAAACTTGCCCCCCTTCCCGGGGGACCGGGAGGTGGACCCGATTTGCGGGACCCACCCGGCCATTCCGGGAGGGTAGGCAAGTAGGGTATAATAATAACAGCTGCTCCCCCACTAGCTGCTCCCCCTGTATAATAATAATGGGACCCCACAGGCTGCTCCCCCTTAGAATAATAACTGGACCCCCACAGGCTGCTCCCCCTGTATAATACTGAACCCCACAGGCTGCTCAGCCTGTACAGTCCCTTACCTTGATGCCAGACAAGTGAGGCAGCAGCAGGCTGCAGCATGAGGAAGTAGGTGGAACAGAGACTAGACATGTCCTCAGTGCAGGAGGCCGGCGGCCATGTTTATTGAGACCAGTCGGAAACTGGTCAGCCTGGCTGCAGCAGCCTCAGACCAATGGCGGCCCCCACAGAAAATGATTGAGCGGCCCAGGGGGCACATGGCACCCTGCCCCCCTGTCCAGCCCGCCTCTGCTACAAAGTGACTTAAATAAACTAGAAAGGTGGGCGGAAGGTGGAAAATGCAGTTAATAAATATAAAGTAATTCATTATGGGAAGAAAAATGAACAAGCCACTTATAGTCTAAATGGAGTTATTATAGGGAATTCTGCTGTAGAGAAGGACTTGGGGGTCATCATAGATGAAAAATTGGGTAATAGTGCACAGTGCTCAAGTGCAGCAGCAAAAGCAAACCGGACACTGGCATGCATTAAAAGGGGTATGGATTCAAGGGATGTCAATGTGATAGTGCCTCTTTACAAGGCATTGGTGAGACCACACTTGGAATATTGTGTTCAGTCCTGGGCACCGCACCTTAGGAAGGACATAAATGAATTGGAACAGGTACAGAGAAGGGCGACTAAGCTAGTAAAAGGTCTGGAATCACTAGAATACAAAGATAGGTTATACCAGGCTGAATATGTTCTCACTGGAGGTTGAGAGGTGATATGATTAGTATGTTCAGATAAAGGATTGGGGGCGAGATGTATCAAATGGAAAATGCGGTAAAACCCCGGTTTTACTGCATTTTCCAATGTATCAAAAATGATACCGCAGGGCAGGGTATCGCCACCTTTGGGTGGCGATACCCTATAGAAGCCTATGGGCTTCTTTTCGCCGACGCAAACCTGCCGCCTCGCCGACCCCCCCTCTCGCTCACCTTCCTGAAGGGTCCTCCTGCACCCTGGAAGGTAAACCCCTCCTCCCCCTAGTGATGCAGCCGGACGCCCTTCCGGCTGCAGGGATGCAGGAGGTGACGGAGACCCCCCGCACACCACATTCCAGGTATCGCGGGGGGCCTCCGTCACCGCATCGCGATGCCAGCCGCATATGTTAGTACATATGCGGCGGCATTGCGGCGGGGGGGGGGGGGGCGCGAAGGGCGGCGATGTATTTTAATACATCCCGCCCTGGGAATCATATGGAACTGGGAGATGATTGGTCAGTAACAGGCCTATACTTAGGACACGCGGCATGTACTGAGGCTCGAGGAAAAGAAATTCCATACTGAATTAAGAAGAGGATTCCTCACCATTAGAGCAGTAACATTCCGGATCTCATTGCCGGTGGGGTGGGTACAGCAACTGCTGTTACTGAATTTACATCAAAACTGGAATATCCATAATAAGAGGAGGTGAAGGGAGACAAGTGGGCGCTGCAGACAGAGTGTTAGACGGTGGAAGGAGCAGGGTCCTCTAACAGCCCTGAGCCAAGGCCACAGGATCCTAACAGAAAATGGGCACAATGACATAAACTGGTAGAGTAAGATCCATAAATATATGTATGTGTGTGTGTGTGCTGAGATCTAATGGGCCACGGCTCAGATTACCAGCAGCACTGACATGTATTACACAGATGACCCATACTACCCATATAACTGTGCCACACATACACTTATTACCCGGATTACCAGTACACAGTGGGCAACTCCACTTCCCGCGTCTTCCTCGGATATCTCCAACCCTCAGCGCCGAGTTCTCCTCATGCATAATTCAGTATCGATGTTCTTGGAAATCCAGCCATCAGACGCAGCACGTTCTCATGTCCCACACCAATAAATATTTCAGCAAAGTGCCGGAGCTGTTTTACTTCAGAAAGAGCCGACACAATCTCTGACTGAGGAAACGCTTTCATGTTCTCATTGACTCTGCAACATCTTCTAAGCCCCGGCCATCTGCCAGCCTTTCATCGTTCCATGCTCTCCATTAACTCCTCACAGCTCAGAGGGAAACCTCCGAACCTTGGTGTACGGGCAGCGGGCAGCCAGACGTCTGGGGCAGGGGGCAGTCGCTGGGCGTGATGGGGCAGCGAGCAGCCAGACGTCTGGGGCAGGGGGCAGTCGCTGGACCTGATGGGACAGCGAGCAGCCAGACGTCTGGGGTAAGGGGCAGTCGCTGGACGTGATGGGGCAGCGAGCAGCCAGACGTCTGGGGCAGGGGGCAGTCGCTGGACGTGATGGGGCAGCGAGCAGCCAGACGTCTGGGGTAAGGGGCAGTCGCTGGATGTGATGGGGCAGCGAGCAGCCAGACGTCTGGGGCAGGGGGCAGTCGCTGGACGTGATGGGGCAGCGAGCAGCCAGACGTCTGGGGTAAGGGGCAGTCGCTGGATGTGATGGGGCAGCGAGCAGCCAGACGTCTGGGGCAGGGGGCAGTCGCTGGACCTGATGGGACAGCGAGCAGCCAGACGTCTGGGGTAAGGGGCAGTCGCTGGATGTGATGGGGCAGCGAGCAGCCAGACGTCTGGGGCAGGGGGCAGTCGCTGGACGTGATGGGGCAGCGAGCAGCCAGACGTCTGGGGCATGGGGCAGTCGCTGGACGTGAGGGGGCAGCGAGCAGCCAGACATCTGGGGCAGGGGGCAGTCGCTGGACGTGATGGGGCAGCGAGCAGCCAGACGTCTGGGGCATGGGGCAGTCGCTAGACGTGAGGGGGCAGCGAGCAGCCAGATGTCTGGGGCAGGGGGCAGTCGCTGGACCTGATGGGACAGCGAGCAGCCAGACGTCTGGGGCAGGGGGCAGTCGCTGGACGTGATGGGGCAGTGAGCAGCCAGACGTCTGGGGCATGGGGCAGTCGCTGGGCGTGAGGGGGCAGCGGGCAGCCAGATGTCTGGGGCAGGGGGCAGTCGCTGGACGTGATAGGGCAGTGAGCAGCCAGATGTCTGGGGCAGGGGGCAGTCGCTGGACGTGATAGGGCAGTGAGCAGCCAGATGTCTGGGGCATGGGGCAGTCGCTGGACGCGATGGGGCAGCGAGCAGCCAGATGTCTGGGGCAGGGGGCAGTCGCTGGGCGTGAGGGGGCAGCAAGCAGCCAGACGTCTGGGGCATGGGGCAGTCGCTGGACGTGATGGGGCAGGGACAGCCAGATGTCTGGGGCAGGGGGCAGTCACTGGACGTGATGGGGCAGCGAGCAGCCAGACGTCTTGGGCAGGGGGAAGTCGCTGGACCTGATGGGACAGCGAGCAGCCAGACGTCTGATGTAAGGGGCAGTCGCTGGATGTGATGGGGCAGCGAGCAGCCAGACGTCTGGGGCAGGGGGCAGTCGCTGGACGTGATGGGGCAGCGAGCAGCCAGACGTCTGGGGCATGGGGCAGTCGCTGGACGTGAGGGGGCAGCGAGCAGCCAGACATCTGGGGCAGGGGGCAGTCGCTGGACGTGATGGGGCAGCGAGCAGCCAGACGTCTGGGGCATGGGGCAGTCGCTGGACGTGAGGGGGCAGCGAGCAGCCAGATGTCTGGGGCAGGGGGCAGTCACTGGACCTGATGGGACAGCGAGCAGCCAGACGTCTGGGGCAGGGGGCAGTCGCTGGAGGTGATGGGGCAGTGAGCAGCCAGACGTCTGGGGCATGGGGCAGTCGCTGGGCGTGAGGGGGCAGCGGGCAGCCAGATGTCTGGGGCAGGGGGCAGTCGCTGGACGTGATAGGGCAGTGAGCAGCCAGATGTCTGGGGCATGGGGCAGTCGCTGGACGCGATGGGGCAGCGAGCAGCCAGATGTCTGGGGCAGGGGGCAGTCGCTGGGCGTGAGGGGGCAGCAAGCAGCCAGACGTCTGGGGCATGGGGCAGTCGCTGGACGTGATGGGGCAGCGAGCAGCCAGATGTCTGGGGCAGGGGGCAGTCGCTGGACGTGATGGGGCAGTGAGCAGCCAGATGTCTGGGGCAGGCGACAGTCGATGGACGTGAGGGGGCAGCGAGCAGCCAGACGTCTGGGGCATGGGGCAGTCGCTGGACGTGATGGGGCAGTGAGCAGCCAGATGTCTGGGGCATGGGGCAGTCGCTGGACGTGAGGGGGCAGCGAGCAGCCAGATGTCTGGGGCATGGGGCAGTCGCTGGACGTGATGGGGCAGTGAGCAGCCAGACATCTGGAGCATGGGGCAGTCGCTGGACGTGATGGGGCAGTGAGCAGCCAGATGTCTGGGGCATGGGGCAGTCGCTGGACGTGATGGGGCAGTGAGCAGCCAGATGTCTGGGGCAGGGGGCAGTCGCTGGACGTGAGGGGGCAGCGAGCAGCCAGACGTCTGGGGCAGGGGGCAGTCGCTGGACATGAGTGGGCAGCGAGCAGCCAGACGTCTGGGGCATGGGGCAGTCGCTGGACGCGATGGGGCAGTGAGCAGCCAGATGTCTGGGGCAGGGGGCAGTCGCTGGACGTGAGGGGGCAGCGAGCAGCCAGACGTCTGGGGCAGGGGGCAGTCGCTGGACGTGAGGGGGCAGCGAGCAGCCAGACGTCTGGGGCAGGGGGCAGTCGCTGGACGTGAGGGGGCAGCGAGCAGTCAGAAGTATGGGGCAGTCGCTGGATGCGATGGGGCAGCGAGAAGCCAGACGTCTGGGGCATGGGGCAGTCGCTGGATGTGATGGGGCAGTGAGCAGCCAGATGTCTGGGGCATGGGGCAGTCGCTGGACGCGATGGGGCAGTGAGCAGCCAGATGTCTGGGGCAGGGGGCAGTCGCTGGACGCGAGGGGGCAGCGAGCAGCCAGATGTCTGGGGCAGGGGGCAGTCGCTGGACGCGATGGGGCAGCGAGCAGCCAGATGTCTGGGGCAGGGGGCAGTCGCTGGACGCGATGGGGCAGTGAGCAGCCAGATGTCTGGGGCATGGGGCAGTCGCTGGACGTGATGGGGCAGTGAGCAGCCAGATGTCTGGGGCAGTGGGCAGTCGCTGGACGCGATGGGGCAGCGAGCAGCCAGATGTCTGGGGCAGGGGGCAGTCGCTGGACGCGATGGGGCAGCGAGCAGCCAGATGTCTGGGGCATGGGGCAGTCGCTGGACGTGAGGGGGCAGCGAGCAGCCAGATGTCTGGGGCAGGGGGCAGTCGCTGGACATGATGGGGCAGCGAGCAGCCAGATGTCTGGGGCAGGGGGCAGTTGCTGGACGTGATGGGGCAGCGAGCAGCCAGACGTCTGGGGCAGGGGGCAGTCGCTGGACGTGAGGGGGCAGCGAGCAGCCAGACGTCTGGGGCAGGGGGCAGTCGCTGGACGTGATGGGACAGCGAGCAGCCAGACATCTGGGGCAGGGGGCAGTCACTGGACATGATGGGGCAGCGAGCAGCCAGATGTCTGGGGCAGGGGGCAGTCGCTGGACGCGATGGGGCAGCGAGCAGCCAGACGTATGGGGCAGGGGGCAGTCGCTGGACGCGATGGGGCAGCGAGCAGCCAGACGTCTGGGGCAGGGGGCAGTCGCTGGACGTGAGGGGGCAGCGAGCAGCCAGACGTCTGGGGCAGGGGGCAGTCGCTGGACGTGAGGGGGCAGCGAGCAGCCAGACGTCTGGGGCAGGGGGCAGTCGCTGGACGTGATGGGACAGCGAGCAGCCAGACATCTGGGGCAGGGGGCAGTCACTGGACATGATGGGGCAGCGAGCAGCCAGATGTCTGGGGCAGGGGGCAGTCGCTGGACGCGATGGGGCAGCGAGCAGCCAGACGTATGGGGCAGGGGGCAGTCGCTGGACGCGATGGGGCAGGGGGCAGTCGCTGGACGTGAGGGGGCAGCGAGCAGCCAGACGTCTGGGGCATGGGGCAGTCGCTGGACGTGATGGGGCAGCGAGCAGCCAGACGTCTGGGGCAGGGGGCAGTCGCTGGACGTGATGGGGCAGCGAGCAGCCAGATGTCTGGGGCAGGGGGCAGTCGCTGGACGCGATGGGGCAGCGAGCAGCCAGATGTCTGGGGCAGGGGGCAGTCGCTGGACGTGATGGGGCAGCGAGCAGCCAGACGTCTGGGGCAGGGGGCAGTCGCTGGACGTGATGGGGCAGCGAGCAGCCAGACGTATGGGGCAGGGGGCAGTCGCTGGACGTGATGGGGCAGCGAGCAGCCAGATGTCTGGGGCAGGGGGCAGTCGCTGGACGTGATGGGGCAGTGAGCAGCCAGATGTCTGGGGCAGGCGACAGTCGATGGACGTGAGGGGGCAGCGAGCAGCCAGACGTCTGGGGCATGGGGCAGTCGCTGGACGTGATGGGGCAGTGAGCAGCCAGATGTCTGGGGCATGGGGCAGTCGCTGGACGTGAGGGGGCAGCGAGCAGCCAGATGTCTGGGGCATGGGGCAGTCGCTGGACGTGATGGGGCAGTGAGCAGCCAGACATCTGGAGCATGGGGCAGTCGCTGGACGTGATGGGGCAGTGAGCAGCCAGATGTCTGGGGCATGGGGCAGTCGCTGGACGTGATGGGGCAGTGAGCAGCCAGATGTCTGGGGCAGGGGGCAGTCGCTGGACGTGAGGGGGCAGCGAGCAGCCAGACGTCTGGGGCAGGGGGCAGTCGCTGGAAATGAGGGGGCAGCGAGCAGCCAGACGTCTGGGGCATGGGGCAGTCGCTGGACGTGATGGGGCAGTGAGCAGCCAGATGTCTGGGGCAGGGGGCAGTCGCTGGACGTGAGGGGGCAGCGAGCAGCCAGACGTCTGGGGCAGGGGGCAGTCGCTGGACGTGAGGGGGCAGCGAGCAGCCAGACGTCTGGGGCAGGGGGCAGTCGCTGGACGTGAGGGGGCAGCGAGCAGTCAGAAGTATGGGGCAGTCGCTGGATGCGATGGGGCAGCGAGAAGCCAGACGTCTGGGGCATGGGGCAGTCGCTGGATGTGATGGGGCAGTGAGCAGCCAGATGTCTGGGGCATGGGGCAGTCGCTGGACGCGATGGGGCAGTGAGCAGCCAGATGTCTGGGGCAGGGGGCAGTCGCTGGACGCGAGGGGGCAGCGAGCAGCCAGATGTCTGGGGCAGGGGGCAGTCGCTGGACGCGATGGGGCAGCGAGCAGCCAGATGTCTGGGGCAGGGGGCAGTCGCTGGACGCGATGGGGCAGTGAGCAGCCAGATGTCTGGGGCAGTGGGCAGTCGCTGGACGCGATGGGGCAGCGAGCAGCCAGATGTCTGGGGCAGGGGGCAGTCGCTGGACGTGAGGGGGCAGCGAGCAGCCAGACGTCTGGGGCAGGGGGCAGTCGCTGGACGTGATGGGACAGCGAGCAGCCAGACATCTGGGGCAGGGGGCAGTCACTGGACATGATGGGGCAGCGAGCAGCCAGATGTCTGGGGCAGGGGGCAGTCGCTGGACGCGATGGGGCAGCGAGCAGCCAGACGTATGGGGCAGGGGGCAGTCGCTGGACGCGATGGGGCAGCGAGCAGCCAGACGTCTGGGGCAGGGGGCAGTCGCTGGACGTGAGGGGGCAGCGAGCAGCCAGACGTCTGGGGCAGGGGGCAGTCGCTGGACGTGAGGGGGGCAGCGAGCAGCCAGACGTCTGGGGCAGGGGGCAGTCGCTGGACGTGATGGGACAGCGAGCAGCCAGACATCTGGGGCAGGGGGCAGTCACTGGACATGATGGGGCAGCGAGCAGCCAGATGTCTGGGGCAGGGGGCAGTCGCTGGACGCGATGGGGCAGCGAGCAGCCAGACGTATGGGGCAGGGGGCAGTCGCTGGATGCGATGGGGCAGGGGGCAGTCGCTGGACGTGAGGGGGCAGCGAGCAGCCAGACGTCTGGGGCATGGGGCAGTCGCTGGACGTGATGGGGCAGCGAGCAGCCAGACGTCTGGGGCAGGGGGCAGTCGCTGGACGTGATGGGGCAGCGAGCAGCCAGATGTCTGGGGCAGGGGGCAGTCGCTGGACGCGATGGGGCAGCGAGCAGCCAGACGTCTGGGGCAGGGGGCAGTCGCTGGACGTGATGGGGCAGCGAGCAGCCAGACGTATGGGGCAGGGGGCAGTCGCTGGACGTGATGGGGCAGCGAGCAGCCAGACGTCTGGGGCAGGGGGCAGTCGCTGGACGCGATGGGGCAGCGAGCAGCCAGACGTCTGGGGCAGGGGGCAGTCGCTGGACTGATGGGGCAGCGAGCAGCCAGATGTCTGGGGCATGGGGCAGTCGCTGGACGTGAGGGGGCAGCGAGCAGCCAGACGTCTGGGGCAGGGGGCAGTCGCTGGACGTGATACGGCGCTGATGGTTCTTCTGAAAAACAAATATATTACCAATAAATATTTACACATAAAGGGAATACGGATGACAGGATGCTGGAACCTCTGTAATATACCGGGACAGGAACCGCATAAGCAGCGAATGGCTGTGGCGTAACTGGGATCCCGGATGTGGCCATGTCTGTAGGCCTCCCCCCATCAGGTGCTGGTTGTAGGTATAAGGGCCCGGTTATACTCGGATGCTGGAGCAATGTAACATGTACGCTACGAGGCCACAATGTGGGGGACATCGCGGGCTGAGGATATTTGGGGTGGGGCGGGGGGGAGTATCTAAAACATAAACGTATCACTGGTCATAGTGACAAATGAAGCTGGCGCAGGTTCCCCGGCTTCAGGGACTAACTTGCCGCAAATATTTCTGTGGAACTTACAGTATGTGCTGCTTCGATGTCTCATGGGAGTCGCTATGCTGCCGATGGTGATCCGATGGTGATCCGATGGTGATCCGATGGTGCGCCTTCAGATCAGAGAAGCCAACTTCAACATTGCGTCAACTGAAGTTGCAGCACCAACTCTGAGTCACGCCCCGAGACATGAGCATTATCCTGATCACAGGGGCGTTATCCTGATCACACGGGCGTTATCCTGATCACACGGGCGTTATCCTGATCACACAGACGTTATCCTGATCACAGGTGCGTTATCCTGATCACAGGGGCATTATCCTGATCACAGGGGCGTTATCCTGATCACACGGGCGTTATCCTGATCACAGGGGCGTTATCCTAATCACACGGGCATTATCCTGATCACAGGGGCGTTATCCTGATCACAGGGGGCGTTATCCTGATCACAGGGGGCGTTATCCTGATCACAGGGGCGTTATCCTGATCACAGGGGCGTTATCCTGATCACAGGGGCGATATCCTGATCACAGGGGCGTTATCCTGATCACAGGGGCGTTATCCTGATCACACGGGCGTTATCCTGATCACAGGGGCGTTATCCTGATCACACGGGCGTTATCCTGATCACAGGGGCGTTATCCTGATCACACGGGCGTTATCCTGATCACACGGGCGTTATCCTGATCACACGGGCGTTATCCTGATCACAGGGGCGTTATCCTGATCACAGGGGCATTATCCTGATCACAGGAGCATTATCCTGATCACAGGGGCGTTATCCTGATCACACGGGCGTTATCCTGATCACACGGGCGTTATCCTGATCACAGGTGTGTTATCCTAATCACACGGGCATTATCCTGATCACAGGGGCGTTATCCTGATCACAGGGGGCGTTATCCTGATCACAGGGGGCGTTATCCTGATCACAGGGGCGTTATCCTGATCACAGGGGCGTTATCCTGATCACAGGGGCGTTATCCTGATCACAGGGGCGATATCCTGATCACAGGGGCGTTATCCTGATCACAGGGGCGTTATCCTGATCACACGGGCGTTATCCTGATCACAGGGGCGTTATCCTGATCACACGGGCGTTATCCTGATCACAGGGGCGTTATCCTGATCACACGGGCGTTATCCTGATCACACGGGCGTTATCCTGATCACACGGGCGTTATCCTGATCACACGGGCGTTATCCTGATCACAGGTGCGTTATCCTGATCACAGGGGCGTTATCCTGATCACAGGGGCGTTATCCTGATCACACGGGCGTTATCCTGATCACAGGTGCGTTATCCTGATCACAGGGCGTTATCCTGATCACAGGGGCTTTATCCTGATCACAGGGGCGTTATCCTGATCACAGGGGCGTTATCCTGATCACAGGGGCGTTATCCTGATCACAGGGGCGTTATCCTGATCACACGGGCGTTATCCTGATCACAGGGGCGTTATCCTGATCACACGGGCGTTATCCTGATCACAGGGGCGTTATCCTGATCACAGGGGCGTTATCCTGATCACACGGGCGTTATCCTGATCACAGGGGCGTTATCCTGATCACACGGGGACGTTATCCTGATCACACGGGACGTTATCCTGATCACACGGACGTTATCCTGATCACAGGGGCGTTATCCTGATCACACGGGCATTATCCTGATCACAGGGGCGTTATCCTAATCACACGGGCGTTATCCTGATCACACGGGCGTTATCCTGATCACACGGGCGTTATCCTGATCACACGACGTTATCCTGATCACAGGGCGTTATCCTCATCACACGGGCGTTATCCTGATCACACGGGCGTTATCCTGATCACACGGGCGTTATCCTGATCACAGGTGTGTTATCCTGATCACAGGGGCGTTATCCTGATCACAGGGGCGTTATCCTGATCACAGGGGCGTTATCCTGATCACACGGGCGTTATCCTGATCACAGGGCGTTATCCTGATCACACGGGCATTATCCTGATCACAGGGCGTTATCCTGATCACAGGGGCGTTATCCTGATCACAGGGGCTTTATCCTGATCACAGGGCATTATCCTGATCACAGGGGCGTTATCCTGATCACAGGTGCGTTATCCTGATCACACGGGCGTTATCCTGATCACACGGGGCGTTATCCTGATCACAGGGGCGTTATCCTGATCACACGGGCGTTATCCTGATCACACCGGGCATTATCCTGATCACAGGGGCGTTATCCTGATCACCAGGGCATTATCCTGATCACACGGGCGTTATCCTGATCACACGGGTGTTATCCTGATCACAGGGGCGTTATCCTGATCACAGGGGCGTTATCCTGATCACACGGGCATTATCCTGATCACACGGGCGTTATCCTGATCACAGGGGCGTTATCCTGATCACACGGGCGTTATCCTGATCACACGGGGGCGTTATCCTGATCACAGGTGCGTTATCCTGATCACAGGGGGCTTTATCCTGATCACAGGGGCGTTATCCTGATCACACGGGCGTTATCCTGATCACAGGTGCGTTATCCTGATCACAGGTGCGTTATCCACACAGGTGCGTTATCCTGATCACAGGGGCGTTATCCTGATCACAGGGGCTTTATCCTGATCACAGGGGCTTTATCCTGATCACAGGGGCTTTATCCTGATCACAGGGGCTTTATCCTGATCACACGGGCGTTATCCTGATCACACGGGCGTTATCCTGATCACACGGGCGTTATCCTGATCACAGGGACGTTATCCTGATCACAGGGGCGTTATCCTGATCACACGGGGCGTTATCCTGATCACACGGGCGTTATCCTGATCACAGGTGCGTTATCCTGATCACAGGGGCGTTATCCTGATCACAGGAGCGTTATCCTGATCACACGTGCGTTATCCTGATCACACGGGCGTTATCCTGATCACAGGGGCGTTATCCTGATCACACGGGCGTTATCCTGATCACAGGGGCGTTATCCTGATCACAGGGGCGTTATCCTGATCACACGGGACATTATCCTGATCACAGGGGCGTTATCCTGATCACAGGGGCGTTATCCTGATCACATGGGCATTATCCTGATCACAGGGGCATTATCCTGATCACACGGGACGTTATCCTGATCACACGGGCGTTATCCTGATCACAGGGGCGTTATCCTGATCACACGGGCGTTATCCTGATCACACGGGCGTTATCCTGATCACAGGGGCGTTATCCTGATCACAGGGGCGTTATCCTGATCACAGGAATCTTATCCTGATCACAGGGGCGTTATCCTGATCACACGGGACGTTATCCTGATCACAGGAATCTTATCCTGATCACACGGGCGTTATCCTGATCACAGGGGCGTTATCCTGATCACAGGGGCGTTATCCTGATCACAGGAATCTTATCCTGATCACAGGGGCGTTATCCTGATCACAGGAATCTTATCCTGATCACAGGGGCGTTATCCTGATCACAGGGGCGTTATCCTGATCACAGGGGCTTTATCCTGATCACAGGGGCATTGTCCTGATCACAGGGGTGGGGTGGCGTTAACAATTGGGGGGGCCATTTCACACTTCAGGGTGGCTATTTGGGGTCTGTGGGCCATTTAACATTGTTCCCTAAGTAAAATCGCGTTAATCGCGTCGGTCGCATCGCATGCGATTTTTTGGCCGCATGCGATGCGACCGACGCGATTTTTTACCTTGCGAAGCCCAAGATCCAAATTGTGGGCGCCGTTCTAGGTAAAGAGTACCAAAAAATCTTTTAAAAATACATTTATCATTAAACGTTAAGTTTTAATAAAAAGTGTGCCCCCAAAAAAAGAGAGTACTTTCTCTTTCCCCTTGCAAGGTATGTGTGAGGTGTCTGGGTATCAGCTTTCTGAGCACAGGGATTTGGTAATCACCCCGCTGTGGTCAGGTCTGTATAACCCCAATATACTGGACGGACAGGAATACAGTATATACTGAATATTGACATTACTGTCTCCAATACATCTGTGCGGTAGTAATTCTACAGGGAGGGAGCACATGCATTATTCAGAATGTAAACTAGGAGAATATATCATCCATCAGTGTCAGCGGTGGAAGCCCCGTCCCCCCTCTCAGCGCCGATTATTGATGCGTGCAGCCCAATTAGCGCATGTCCTGATTGTCTCCCTGACAGTTGGACACTGATGGCCAGGAATATCCGTTCTCCTCTCGCAGATCTCCCTGGGCGCTCAGCAGCGGTGGAAGCGCTGTGTAACTGAGGTCCGTTACTGACCACACAATACTACTCCGCTACCGGAGACAGTACACAGCCAGCGGCCAGACACAAAGGGACCTGATTCCTGACCGCACAATACTCCACCGCTACCGGAGACAGTACACAGCTGGTGGCCAGACACAGATGGGCCCGATTCCTGACCGCACACTACCCCACCTCTACCGGAGACAGTACACAGCCAGCGGCCAGGCACAGACGGACCTGATTCCTGACCTCACACTACTCCTCCGCTACCAGAGTCAGTACACAGCCAGCGTCCAGACACAGACGGACCTGATTCCTGACCTCACACTACTACTCCGCTGCCGGAGACAGCACACAGCCAGCGGCCAGACACAGAGGGACCCGATTCCTGACCGCACACTACTCCTCCGCTACCAGAGACAGCACACAGCCAGCGGCCAGAAACAGAGGGACCCGATTCCTGACCGCACACTACTCCTCCGCTACCGGAGACAATACACAGCCAGCGGCCAGACACAGACGGACCCGATTCCTGACCGCACACTACTCCTCCGCTACCGGAGACAGTACACAGCCAGCGGCCAGACACAGAGGGACCTGATTCCTGACCGCACACTACTCCTCCGCTACCGGAGACAGTACACAGCCAGCGGCCAGACACAGAGGGGCCCGATTCCTGACCGCACACTACTCCTCCGCTACCGGAGACAGTACACAGCCAGCGGCCAGACACAGAGGGACCACATTCCTGACCGCACACTACTCCTCCGCTACCGGAGACAGTACACAGCCAGCGGCCAGACACAGAGGGGCCCGATTCCTGACCGCACACTACTCCTCCGCTACCGGAGACAGTACACAGCCAGCGGCCAGACACAGAGGGGCCCGATTCCTGACCGCACACTACTCCTCCGCTACCGGAGACAGTACACATCCAGCAGCCAGACACAGAGGGACCTGATTCCTGACCGCACACTACTCCTCCACTACCGGAGACAGTACACAGCCAGCGGCCAGACACAGAGGGACCTGATTCCTGACCGCACACTACTCCTCCACTACCAGAGACAGTACACAGCCAGCGGCCAGACACTGAGGGACCTGATTCCTGACCTCACACTACTCCTCCGCTACCGGAGACAGTACACAGCCAGCGGCCAGACACAGAGGGGCCCGATTCCTGACCGCACACTACTCCTCCACTACCGGAGACAGTACACAGCCAGCGGCCAGACACAGAGGGACCTGATTCCTGACCGCACACTACTCCTCCACTACCGGAGACAGTACACAGCCAGCGGCCAGACACAGAGGGACCCGATTCCTGACCGCACACTGCTCCTCTGCTACCGGAGACAGTACACAGCCAGCGGCCAGACACAGAGGGGTCCGATTCCTGACCGCACACTACTCCTCCGCTACCGGAGACAGTACACAGCCAGCGGCCAGACACAGAGGGGCCTGATTCCTGACCGCACACAACTCCTCCGCTGCCGGAGACAGTACACAGCCAGTGCCAGACACAGAGAGGTCCGATTCCTGACCGCACACTGCTCCTCCACTATCGGAGACAGCACACAGCCAGCAGCCAGACACAGAGGGACCGGATTCCTGACCGCACACTACTCCTCCGCTACCGGAGACAGTATACAGCCAGCGACCAGACACAGAGGGACCTGATTCCTGACCGCACACTGCTCCTCCACTACCGGAGACAGTACACAGCCAGCGGCCAGACACAGAGGGCCCCGATTCCTGACCGCACACTACTCCTCCGCTACCAGAGACAGTACACAGCCAGCGGCCAGACACAGAGGGCCCGATTCCTGACCGCACACTACTCCTCCGCTACCGGAGACAGTACACAGCCAGCGGCCAGACACAGAGGGACCCGATTCCTGACCACACACTACTCCTCCGCTACCGGAGACAGTACACAGCCAGCGGCCAGACACAGAGGGACCCGATTCCTGACCGCACACTACTCCTCCTCTACCAGAGACAGTACACAGCCAGCTGCCAGACACAGAGGGACCCGATTACTGACCGCACACTACTCCACCGCTACCGGAGACAGCACACGGTTGGTTTGATGAAATTTTTGGTTTTATTTGGTCCCTGTCCACATATAGGCGGACATTTACCAAAATGGATTTGTAGAAAAAAGGTGTATTCGTAGGGAGAAATACACCTTTTTTTTACGAATTTGTATTTTCGGGATTTACAATCCCGAAAATACAACAATTCGTATTCCTAAAGATGGAACATTCGTATTTGTATTTACAAATACGAATGTCTACACCATCGATAGGATACGACAGAAATCACCATTCAAAAGAATGGTGATTCCTGATTTACTAAGCAGCCGTATGGATAATACGGCTGCTAAGTGGTGTAAAACACCCACGCAAATACGACAGGAAAATACACCCTGCTTTCCCTGTCGTATTTGCTTTAAGCCTGCACGGATCAGTCAGATCCGTGCAGGCTTTAGTGTAAAAAAATAGAAAAATAAAATAAAAAAAACGGCGTGGGGTCCCCCCCACAACCAGCACCAGGCTGACGGAGCCGGGGACGGTAATTAAAATCCGGGAACCCGACAAATAGGGGTTCCCCGATTTTTAACAACCAGCCCCAGGCTCCTGCTCTGGGGCTGGTTCCCAAAATACGGGGGACAAAATGACTAGGGGTCCCCCATATTTTAAGAACCAGCCCCAGGCAAAACCAGCCAGCAGGGTAATGCCACAGCCGGGGGGAGACTTTTTATACAAGTCCCCCCGGCCAAAGCATTCATCCCTACCGACCAGTCAGCCTGGCCAGGGGCCCTGGGGGAGTGGGGACCCCCCCAATGAAGGGGTCCCCCCCCTCCAGGACTTACCTGACCAGGCTGAAGCCTGGTACTGTCCCCGATGCCCCTGGGCGGTGGGCATCGGGCTGATTAAGTGTAAAAAAAAAGATTAAACTATTGTTTTTGACTGTGGCACTACAAGTGCCAGCAAGCTGGGACTTGGAGAACCACAAGTCCCAGCCTGCTGGGCATTAAAGGGCCCGCTGGCACTTGTAGTTCCACAGTTAAAAAAATAGTACAATAAACACACTGACACAATGAAAATAAAAGTTTAATACATACATTACACACATACTGATACTTACCTTTCTTGATCCCGTAGGTAGCCCTGGTCCTGATGTCCTGTGTCGTCCTCCAGGTCCATGTCGGCTGTCCGCGTCGTCCTCCAGGTCCATGTCGACGGTCCGTGTCGTCCTCCAGGTCCATGGCGGTGTCCGGGTCCGAAGAAATCCATGTTGGAGCTGTGGAAGGAAATCCTACTCACCTGGTCCTGCGCTGAAGAAGTCTTCTCTTGGTCCGACGTAATCCAGGTAATGTTCGTATGCAGCCGTAGGAGAAATACCAATACGAAAAACTAGGTTTTTCATATACTTAAATTTCCCCTATATTGTGAGGTCCAAAAAGTTAACCTCAATATTGCTCACTGTAAATGTAAGTTCTACATTGAGTTTATTATCATTGAGATATTCACAGAATTGTGTGAGGGATGCATCACCACCACCCCAGATGAACGGTGCTTTCTAGCTCGTAGTATGGTGGCAGGACGGTATAGTGCCCTCTCTCTTATCCACCAACGCGTTTCGCCTCTCTTATCCACCAACACATTCAATAAAATACATAGAAAACTAATAGATCTCATGAGCAGGGGGATTATACACTACTATATTAGCTACTATAAACATAGGTTGAACTAGATGGACGCAAGTCTTTATTCAGCCTCACCTACTATGTAACTATGTAACTATATACAACCAGTGGGTATAATATAATATAATATAATATAATATAGAAAAGAACGTTTAAAATAGAAAAAAAAGGGTTGTTTATAAATTACATGCCTGGAAGTTAAATCACGGGTTGCGGTGGAACGCAAGGGTCTTCTTGAATTTGGCATGTTTCCTGCCCGACGGAACGCATCATAGGATCATCATAGGTCACTTGACTGGTGAGACGCACAGCATGGTAGCATCTAGATCCCCTTTAGTTTTGAGAATTTGCCCATCATGCACTAGGTCCACGTATACCTGGAGGGGGAATATAAATCTGTGGCAAGCGAAGCGACCCATCCGTGCCCGACGTGTGCGAGCGTAGCGAGCCCGCAAGGGTACAATGCAGCTACAAATAAAATAACCTACGTGAATTACAGATGAAATACAAAATGTTGTGAGGGCATCTAACAGCTTCCGCCCTCACTGAACATCACATCCTGTACACAGAACTGAAGGGGATCTAGTCTCTACCCGCATAGCATGCGTACAGGGGCCTTATTCTAGTTCACTCGCAAAGGAAAATTCCTTCTCACATGGACAAAACCATGTGCACTGGCAGGGGGGGCAGATGTAACATGTGCAGAGAGAATTAGATTTGGGTAAAACTTCAAAGTGAGATCTATATTGCAGTGTAAAAATAAAGCAGTCAGTATTTACACCACAGAAACAAAATAACTCACCCAAAACTAATTCTCTCTGCACATGTTACATCTGCCCCACCTGCAGTGCAGCATGGTTTTGCCCATTTGAGAAAGAATTTGCCTTTGCGAGTGAACCAGAATAAGGCCCATTGGGCGCTGCGCACTTCCCTTCCAGGTTAGGGGCTATTTCCACTTACGGGGGAAGGTTCTTTTGTAGCGATAGATATAGCAATAACCACCCCTACCTCGCCACTGTACACCGCCCCCAAACGGAAGTGAAGGCGTGGCCATTATAGTATCTGATAATTACCCACAATTACTGCAAATAAAAAACAATATGAAACCTTCTTTGTGAGTAGTACAAACATTTAACTAAGAAATAAAAAATAATAATAAATAAGTAGATATATGGAATAATATATACAAAACCTCTACGGTATACACATATATAGGCCCTTATTCAGATCTGATCGCAGTACAAATTTCTTTTCATAAATGGGCAAAATCATGCTGCACTGCAGGTGGGGCAGATGTAACGTGTGCAGAGAGAGTTACATTTGTTTGAGTTATTTTGGGTGAGATTTAATAGGATGAGAGTGTTGCACGCCGCTGCCCGGTATTCTCTACACCCGGGCGGACGGCGGATGTGACGCAGGGTGACGCGGCTGGGGACGTTGCCGGGCAGCGTCCCAAGCCTCACTCTGAGACTGGGCGTCGGGGCGTTGCCAGGCAACGTCCCTGAACTTCCGCCCGGCGGCCAGGAACTCGCGCGCCTGACGTCACTCAGGCGGCGCGGTTTTCAAATAAATAGCCGGCGTCTGCTGGGCACAGACGCAGGTTATAGCTCTATGCTCACCAAGCATCCAGCGTGTAAATCCGGTTTCCTTGGTCTGGGTCCTCGGTCCTTGTCTTTGGAGATCTGCTTCCAGCTTCGTCCTGTCACCCAGTCTTCCGTGGGTATTCCGTCCATCAGTCCTTGTCTGTGGAGATCTGCTTCCAGCTTCGTCCTGTCACCCAGTCTTCCGTGGGTATTCCGTCCATCAGTCCTTGTCTGTGGAGATCTGCTTCCAGCTTCGTCCTGTCTCCCAGCCTCCTGCGGGTGTCCTGTGCCTGGGTTGAGCCTGCGTCTGACCCACAGTTTCCATCTTGCCGTGGGTCACGTAAGTGCTCCATTGGAGCCCCGGTCTTCTCTTTCTCTTTCCAGCAGCCCTCTGTGGCTTCGCCCCTCCGTGGGCCTGTGTCATATCTATCCTGTTCAGATACTTCTTTGTATCCCTCCTGGATCCTTTCCCTGCCTGTCTTCATTAGACTCTGTTAGGCAGGAATTGTTCCCTTCCTTCTTATCCCTGCTTTGAGGAGTCATTGTCCCAGGGGTGTGTTGTGTGGGACTCCTCGCTGTCAGTTGTGCCTGCGACTAGGTCTTGGCCTGGTGCCGGCAGTTAGGGGTCATTTCCCAGCTAGGCCCAGTAGTCAGATTGTCCTCTTGGGCTACCCCTTGGCGATCGCTTTCCCCTTGTCAACACCTAAGACCTGGCTGCATCGGGGTCGGAGCGGGCTTAACTCGCTCCTTCTGAAGCCTAGCTCTGCAGGGGTTTGCCATCTGCCTCGGGGACTCATCAGAGTGAGAGTAGGATCCGCTGTGGCCGTCCTAACCGGCGGTCCCAGCTACGGGCTCACGCCTGATCTCCTGCCTCCTGTAGTCAGCAGTAGCTACCTGCGCTTCGGTGGGCATCGTAACAGAGAGATTCAGAAAGTGAGAGATTTGGGAAGAAATCTCCAGGTTTTTTAAAGCGGCAATCGTTTACACTGCAAATCAAACTGGTTTTGCAGTGTAAATGATTGCCGCTTTAAAAAAACTGGAGATATCTTCCCAAATCTCTCACTTTCTGAAACTCTCATCCTATTAAATCTCACCCCTAGGTTTCTGTGCAGGGTAAATACTGGCTGCATTATTTTTACACTGCAATTTAGATTTTCAGTTTCAATGCACCTTTCCAAAATGTAACTCTCACTGCACATGTTACATCTGCCCCACCTGCAGTGCACATGGTTTTGTCCATTTTGAGAACTAATTTGTACTGCGATCAGATCTGAATAAGGGCCATAGTGCGCAGCTTATTAGGAGATATCAAAATATATATATATATATATATTCATTTAGGAGAGGAAGAAGGATAGATATGATTGGTACATTTGGATAGTTAAACAGTGTTTTATTGTATGAGATGGCAGAAGCACAGATTGGATATAGTCATTAATCATACTACAAGGGCTTATTCAGCAACAGACGGAACAGACAAACTCAGCAAAGGTGATAATAATAACAGCAAAAGGAAACCTGGTGGAGGAGAATTGGTAGAAACAGGATAATCCACCAGGATCTGGGGAGTACTGGATCTCCAAATGTAACCAATGAGGGCATTTCGTTTAGCTGCTTCATTAAGCCCATCTGTATAGATCAGGGGTCCTCAAACTGCGGCCCGCCGGCCACATGCAGCCCGCTGAGGACATTTATATGGCCCGCCGGACTTCCTGCGCCTTTAAATACAAACACAGCCGCTGCCCGTTTTTATTCCACCAAAAAGATGGCCACGGGAGGGCTGCGCACATGCCCGACTGCACGCAGCTCCTCCCATGGACCAGCTCTTGCTTCCGTTCCTGCCATACAACACCAGGCTCCGCGGCCAAGCAGCCCCGATGCTGGGCTGTATGTCTGGCAGGCTGCAGCAGGAGGTAAGAAGGGAGAAAGCTCCCTGACCCCCCCCCCCAACATGAAGATGCGCTGATATATAGAAGTCGAGGAATGGTGTGCGGCCACATAAAAAAAACGCACACCGCTTCCTCAGTGCATCGGCGCAACCCCTCCCTCATATTTTCCGGTGGCCACTGGCTGCTGCTGGCCTGGGTAGCCTTGGCAGAACAGCACCAGGCTGGTAGTATGTGCTGGCGCGTGTATTCCTCCGTGCTGTGGGCAGAAAGGTCTGCGGCAGGGGAGCTGTGTAACTAACTAGAGATGGTACACGCAGCTCCCGGCCACCGCTTGTGATCCTAGACACGAGCAAGCGCTGGGGTGGGAGACTGAAGGAGGCAGCAGTGCTGTTTCTGCTGGGAATGCAATCAGCATTTAACCCTTGGGGTACAAGCATGTAAACACCCTGTATAGGCAGATAATAAGATATATGCAGTCTGCATAGGAATTTCTTCATAGTTTTTGTTTTCACTATAGTCTGGCCCTCCAACGGTCTGAGGGACAGTGAACTGGCCCCCTGTTTAAAAAGTTTGAGGACCCCTGATATAGATCATTCGTAGCTTTAACCTCGAGTACACCTCCTGTCTGCACAATCTGCTGAAACGGTCCCCACCCCGTGGGGTTCTGGTGATGAGTCTGTGGCCCAGCAGGGTGAGGCCAGCTGGGTTCCAGCATGCACTTTGTGAAAGTGTTGGGTGACCCTATGGTTACCCAGATGTTTAATAATGTTTTATTGGGGTGCTGTGTATGTATATATATATATATATATATATATATATATATATATATATATATATATATATTTATATGAGTGTATTGGGGTGCTGTATACATATATAAGTGTATTGGGGTGCTGTATACACATATGAGTGTATTGGGGTGCTGTATACATATATGAGTGTATTGGGGTGCTGTATACATATATGAGTGTATTGGGGTGCTGTATACATATATGAGTGTATTGGGGTGCTGTATACATATATGAGTGTATTGCGGTGCGCTGTGACACACCGAACAGACAGATATCCGGGTGCTGGACGGCAGATATTGGGGTGCTGTATGCGTATATGAGTGTATTGGGGTGCACTCTGAGACACAGAACAGGCAGATATCCGGGTGCTGTATGGCAGATATTGGGGTGCTGTATATACATATATGAGTGTATTGGGGTGCACTGTGAGACACAGAACAGGCAGATATCCGGGTGCTGTACGGCAGATATTGGGGTGCTGTATACGTATATGAGTGTATTGGGGTGCACTGTGAGACACAGAACAGGCAGATATCCGGGTGCTGGACGGCAGATATTGGTGTGCTGTATACGTATATGAGTGTATTGGGGTGCACTCTGAGACACAGAACAGGCAGATATCCGGGTGCTGTATGGCAGATATTGGGGTGCTGTATATACATATGAGTGTATTGGGATGCACTGTGAGACACAGAACAGACAGATATCCGGGTGCTGTATGGCAGATATTGGGGTGCTGTATATACATATATGAGTGTATTGGGGTGCGCTGTGAGACACAGAACAGGCAGATAACCGGGTGCTGGACGGCAGATATTGGGGTGCTGTATATACATATATGAGTGTATTGGGGTGCGCTGTGAGACACAGAACAGGCAGATATCCGGGTGCTGGACGGCAGATATTGGGGTGCTGTATATACATATATGAGTGTATTGGGGTGCACTGTGAGACACAGAACAGACAGATATCCGGGTGCTGTATGGCAGATATTGGGGTGCTGTATATACATATATGAGTGTATTGGGGTGCGCTGTGAGACACAGAACAGGCAGATATCCGGGTGCTGGACGGCAGATATTGGGGTATGGCTGACAAGCAATGACTCTTCATCCAGAGAAAAGAACATTCCGCTGGCAGGATACAGAGATTAGAACATTGATCCCAGCGCTGTCTCCACTTTGTAATCAGATGTAATCTGCATATAAATGGGGGGGGGGACATGGAGGCGACATTTACAATCCTCACCACTTAATGAGACAGAGCAGAGGTCGGCCGAGGGGCTACGTGTAACTTGGCAGAGAGGATAATTGTGCCAGCTGCATTGTCATTGTGTCAGGGGACAATGATGAGATTACCCAGGGGGTGTCATCCCTCCTCTGCAGGATGGCAATCACAGACAGAGGTCACTGGGAGGTGGGAGATGGCTGCTATTATTACCTAACCTAAATACCACAGCATTAATCACTGGGAACCAGGAGAACAGACGCAGACACAATGTTAGTTACTTTATTCTGTAGTGATATCCAGCAAATGTTCCCATCGCTGGGTTCTTATACATGGAGGTGACTGTAGGAGACAGAGGAGTCTGTAGGAGATAGAGGGTCTGTAAGAGATAGAGGAGCCTGTAGGAGACAGAGGAGTCTGTAGGAGATAGAGGGTCTGTAGGAGATAGAGGCGTCTGTAGGAGATAGAGGGTCTGTAGGAGATAGAGGTGTCTGTAGGAGATAGAGGGTCTGTAGGAGATAGAGGAGTCTGTAAGAGATAGAGGAGCCTGTAGGTGATAGAGGGGCCTGTAGGAGATAGAGGAGTCTGTAGGAGATAGAGGAGTCTGTAGGAGATAGAGGCGTCTGTAGGAGATAGAGGAGCCTGTAGGATATAGAGGGGCCTGTAGGAGATAGACGTGTCTGTAGGAGATAGAGGAGACTGTAGGAGATAGAGGCGTCTGTAGGAGATAGAGGCGTCTGCAGGAGATAGAGGAGCCTGTAGGAGATAGAGGCGTCTGTAGGAGATAGAGGCGTCTGCAGGAGATAGAGGAGCCTGTAGGAGATAGAGGCGTCTGTAGGAGATAGAGGCGTCTGCAGGAGATAGAGGAGCCTGTAGGAGATAGAGGCATCTGTAGGAGATAGGGGAGCCTGTAGGAGATAGAGGAGCCTGTAGGAGATAGAGGAGCCTGTAGGATATAGAGGGGCCTGTAGGAGATAGAGGAGCCTGTAGGAGATAGAGGAGCCTGTAGGAGATAGAGGAGCCCTGTAGGATATAGAGGGGCCTGTAGGAGATAGACGTGTCTGTAGGAGATAGAGGAGACTGTAGGAGATAGAGGCGTCTGTAGGAGATAGAGGCGTCTGCAGGAGATAGAGGAGCCTGTAGGAGATAGAGGCGTCTGTAGGAGATAGAGGAGACTGTAGGAGATAGAGGCGTCTGTAGGAGATAGAGGCGTCTGCAGGAGATAGAGGAGCCTGTAGGAGATAGAGGCGTCTGTAGGAGATAGAGGCGTATGCAGGAGATAGAGAGCCTGTAGGAGATAGAGGCGTCTGTAGGAGATAGAGGCGTCTGTAGGAGATAGAGGCGTCTGTAGGAGATAGAGGCGTCTGTAGGAGATAGAGGCGTCTGTAGGAGATAGAGGAGCCTGTAGGAGATAGAGGAGCCTGTAGGAGATAGAGGAGCCTGTAGGAGATAGAGGAGTCTGTAGGAGATAGAGGAGCCTGTAGGAGATAGAGGGGTCTGTAGGAGATAGAGGGGTCTGTAGGAGATAGAGGGGTCTGTAGGAGATAGAGGCGTCTGTAGGAGATAGAGCCGTCTGTAGGAGATAGAGGAGTCTGTACGAGATAGAGGTGTCTGTAGGAGATAGAGGTGACTGTAGGAGATAGAGGAGTCTGTAGGAGATAGAGGGGCCTGTAGGAGACAGAGGAGTCTGTAGGAGATAGAGGGTCTGTAGGAGATAGAGGTGTCTGTAGGATATAGAGGGGTCTGTAGGAGATAGAGGTGTCTGTAGGAGATAGAGGCGTCTGTAGGAGATAGAGGAGTCTGTAGGAGATAGAGGGTCTGTAGGAGATAGAGGTGTCTGAAGGAGATAGAGGAGTCTGTAGGAGATAGAGGTGTCTGTAGGAGATAGAGGCGTCTGTAGGAGATAGAGGAGTCTGTAGAAGATAGAGGGGCCTGTAGGAGATAGAGGTGTCTGTAGGAGATAGAGGGGCCTGTAGGAGATAGAGTAGACTGTATGAGATAGAAGGGCTCTAGGAGCGATGAATGGGATTACAGGCAAAAGCCCTGCACGGCTCAAGGGGTATCGCCTGCACCTTCTCCTGTTGGACAAGTTGCAGTAATGTAAGTAATGTAAGTCACACCAGCATTGTGAAACACCATACCTGGGTATAACATAATCCGGCTATGCATGCCAACAGCGCTACGTGGCAGTACCCGCAGCAGCAAGTACATAAGAGGGCACATTGGTATAGAATCCTATGGGGTAAATAGGGCAATACCTGCTGGGGTCCCCTCTACATTCATTTGGGTAAACTGAACATTTTCAGGTGTCATCTGTCTCCCCCTGCCCCCCCCCCCCCCCCCCCAAAACAAAGTGTGTATTAGGGTATATCCTGCTCTGTCAGTGACAGTGTGGGTAAGGGTATGTGCTATGGGGACGTATGTCCCTGTGCTCAGTGCGGCCTGCTGTACCCCTGCCCCTGTATACAGTATATCACTTTTGATTCTTCTTGATGTTATCGGTACATTGTTGATGGAGTTTATCCCCGTATAGGGCTGTCTGTGTCCTTGTATTATGGCTAATGATGGGGTATGTGATAAGAAGTAGAAGCCGGCGTCTAATAACTCTGTAGTACAGTAAATGCCACTTCATCTGTGACACAAGTTTTGCTGTAATAGGTTTCGCTAATGATCTGCAGTCACTTGTCATTGTGCAGCCTCTTAGCCTGTGATTAGTGTGCGAGAGCCGGTTTGTACCATCTCAGAGGTAAGTGCCCTCCATCCGCTCGGCTCTGCTGCAGGAATAGACCTTCTATCACCAGGTGCTCAGTGACAGCTGCGCTAATGATCTCTGTATACGAGGACCTTAGCTGGCATTGGGTTAATACCTGCTCACAAAACTCCCTGATCACTCGCCGACAGAAGATGCGTCGTCTTTGTTCTAAAGGGTTCTGCGGATCAAAAGCCATTGACTGCGATGCCTGGAAATCACATAGAACATAAGTGAAAGATGTACAGGAGAGACGCTGCTGGCTGCCGAGAAGATATGATTAAAGGCTTCTGCCAGGTACTTACCCGCTCTGATCGCTGGCTGGGTGCGCCAGGATATAATTGCTGCAATAGCTTCAGAATATTTATAGTGGGTCCAGGGGGCCCACACACTGCGCACCATTTACATATACTCACCTTTATGTAGGTCTCGGCGGTCACTGCGCAGCTGCAAAACAACACTGGGAAACGTGCACAATGTCAGATTCTACAGCACAACCGGAGCCTGCACATGGGCCCCCTCCTCTCTGGCCTTAAAGCAGGAGGGTGAATATGCAGCCTGCGAATGAGGGCTGAGGTTCACCAACTCCTATAGGCCCACCACCTCCTTAAGGCCCACCACCTCCCTGACAACCATAACCTTCTATAAGCTCACCACCTCCATGCGGCACACCACCTCCCTGACAACCATAACCTCATATAGGCCCACCAACTCCATGCGGCACACCACCTCCCTGACAACCATAACCTCATATAGGCCCACCACCTCCATGAGGCACACCACCTCCCTGACAACCATAACCTCATATAGGCCCACTACCTCCATGAGGCCCACCACATCCATGAGGCACACCACCTCCCTGACAACCATAACCGCCTATAGGCCCATCACCTCCATGATGCCCATCACCTCAATGAGGCACACCACCTTCCTGACAACCATAACCACCAAGAGGCCCACCACCTCAAAGAGGCACACCAGCTCCCTAACAACCATAACCTTCTATTGGCCCACCACCTCCATGAGGCACACCACCTCCCTGACAACCATAACCACCTCTAGGCATACCACCTTCCTGACAACCATAACTGCATATAGGCCCACTACCTCCATGAGGCACACCACCTCCCTGACAACCATAACTGCATATAGACCCACCACCTCCCTGACAACCATAACCTTCTATAGGCCCACCACCTCAAAGAGGCACACCAGCTCCCTAACAACCCTAACCTTCTATTGGCCCGCCACCTCCATGAGGCACACCACCTCCATGACAATCATAACCTTCTATAGGCCCACTACCTCCATGAGGCACACCACCTCCCTGACAACCATAACCTTCTATAGGCCCACCACCTCCATGAGGCACACCACCTCCCTGACAACCATAACCTCATATAGGCCCTCTACCTCCATGAGGCCCACCACATCCATGAGGCACACCACCTCCATGACAACCCTAACCTTCTATAGGCCCACCACCTCCATGAGGCACACCACCTCCCTGACAACCATAACCACCTAGAGGCCCACCACCTCAAAGAGGCACACCAGCTCCCTAACAACCATAACCTTCTATTGGCCCACCACCTCCATGAGGCACACCACCTCCCTGACATCCATAACCGCCTCTAGGCACACCACCTCCATGAGGCCCATCACCTCAATGAGGCACAACAGCTCCCTGACAACCATAACCACCTATAGGCCCTCCACCTTCAAAAGGCACACCACCTCCCTAACAACCATAACCTTCTATTGGCCCACCACATCCATGAGGCACACCACCTCCGTGACAACCATAACTGCATATAGGCCCACTACCTCCATGAGGCCCACCACATCCATGAGGCACACCACCTCCCTGACAATCCTAACCTCCTATAGGCCCATCACCTCCATGATGCCCATCACCTCCATGAGGCACACCACCTTCCTGACAACCATAACCACCTAGAGGCCCACCACCTCAAAGAGGCACACCACCTCCCTAACAACCATAACCTTCTATTGGCCCACCACCTCCATAAGGCACACCACCTCCCTGACAACCATAACCGCCTCTGGGCACACCACCTCCATGAGGCCCATCACCTCAAAGAGGCACACCAGCTCCCTAACAACCATAACCTTCTATTGGCCCACCACCTCCATGAGGCACACCACCTCCCTGACAACCATAAACGCCTCTAGGCACACCACCTCCATGAGGCCCATCACCTCAATGAGGCACACCACCTCCCTAACAACCATAACCTTCTATTGGCCCACCACCTCCATGAGGCACACCACCTTCCTGGCAACCATAACCACCTATAGGCCCACCACCTCCATGAGGCCCATCACTTCATGAGGCACACCACCTTCCTGAAAACCATAACCTCCTATAGGCCCACCACCACCAAGAGGCACACCACCACCCTGACAACCATAACCTTCTATTGGCCAACCACCTCCATAAGGCACACCACCTTCCTGACAACCGTAACCGCCTATAGGCCCACCACCTCCACGAGGCCCATCACCTCCATGAGGCACACCACCTTCCTGACAACAATAACCTCCATAAGGCCCACCCCCTCTATGAGGCCCACAACCTCCCTTACAACCATAACCTCATATAGGCCCACCACCTCCATGAGGCCCATCACCACCATGAGGACCTTCACCGATATGACAAACAAAACCTCCTATAGGCCCACCACCTCCATGAGGCTCATCACCTCCATGAGGACCTTCACCTATATGACAACCAAAACCTCCTATAGGCCCACCACCTCCATGAGGCACGTCACCTCCATGAGGCACACAACCTCTGTGGCAATAATAACCTCCTATAGGCCCACAACCTCCATGAGGCCCATTACTTTTATGACACCCATAACCTCCTATAGGCCCACCACCTCCATGACAACATAACCTCCTATAGGCCCATCACTTCCATGAGGACCTTCACCTATTTGACAACCAAAACCTCCTATAGGCCCACCACCTCCATGAGGCCCATCACCTCCATGAGGACCTTCACCTATATGACAACCAAAACCTCCTATAGGCCCACCACCTCCATGAGGCACAGCACCTCCCTGACAACCATAACGTCCTATAGGCTCACAACCTCCATGAGGCCCATTACTTTTATGACACCCATAACCTCCTATAGGCCCACCATAATGAGAGGGGGTGAGCTAAACCCCACGTTCTCCTGTTGTTGATCTGGCTGTCAGACGCACGACTGCACTACAGATAATAAACTGAGAGTATACTGCAGCTTGCTGGGACCTGTAGTACTTTCTGTTTATTCAGTGTTTCCGACTGCAGCAGAGCTCACGTCTGTGCGGCCCCAGCCTGTATATAGATAATGCTAGCCGCACGCCACAGCTATACTGCCTAAAACCTTGGGGCCCCTCACAGCGTTGGAGCTCGGGACGGGTGTCCTCCTTGACCCCCCTGTCACCGGGCCTGCCTGCATGTCAGAGACCTTGCCTTTTGCACCAAGGATTTACTAACAGCAGGCAGCGCAGCACCAGGGATTTACTAACAGCAGGCAGCGCAGCACCAGGGATATACTAACAGCAGCGCAGCACCAGGGATATACTAACAGCAGGCACTTTCCAGTTGTAAAAAGCACTGAAGGAAATATGACAGCAGCAGCCTGATCCTAACATGTGCGACCAGCACTGTGGGCTGAGGTCTTCTGCTTGCTTCCAAAATTGGTTAACCCATTGCACACCTCACCCCTTTCACATTGCATGTTGAGCTCTGTGCATATCTAATGAGTGGAACCCAGCACAGGGAATATTTAATGAGCTGCTCCCTGCCCCCTGCAAATGGAATGAGCGGGCCCCTCTCATTCCATATACAGGGGACGGGGACCTGCTCATTCCATATGCATGGGGCGGGAACCCGCTCATTAAATATTCACTGCACGGAGCGGTACTATGCACAGAGCAGGACGAGCTTGTGCTCACTATTGGTTGGGTCTTAAATACCGTTTCAGACCTGTTCAGACTGCAAAAAAAAAATGGGTCTGAAACGGGTAGGACCCTTGTTTTTTACCGTTTCCAAATATTGTTTTTTTGGAAACGGTAAATTCACTGTGGACCTTTCAGACTGCACATACAGTATTACCATGTTGAAATGGTAAAAAGACAGCAAACTACCGGGTAATATGTGCGGTCTGAAAGGGGCATAAGTGTTTATGCCAATTGCTTATAACATCTTATGCATTGTTGCACCAGTGTTTGCAAACAGCCTCTTGCTTAAGCTACTAATAACACCTTATGCATTGTTGCACCTGTCCTTGCAAATGGATTCCGATGAAGTTGCTAATAACACCCATTGCATTGTTGCATCTGTCTTTACAAGCAGTGTCCTGTCTAGTTGTTTATTACACCCTATGCATTGTTGCATCTGTCTTTACAAGCAGTGTCCTGTCTAGTTGCTTATTACACCCTATGCATTGTTGCATCTGTCTTTACAAGCAGTATCCTGTCTAGTTGCTTATTACACCCTATGCATTGTTGCATCTGTCTTTACAAGCAGTATCCTGTCTAGATGCTTATTACACCCATTGCATTGTTGCACTCTATCTTGATATTATTGTATTAGCACACCTGGTGCACCGTGGCACTTTCAGACTGTAGGTTTCTGAGCACGTTCCACTGGGTACAGTTTCTCTTGCCCAGCCTCCAATAGTCACTTTGTATGTGTGGAAGACCTGGGGGCATCTGAGTACGGGGCGGACCAAATTAACCCTGGAAAGGCGGCTGCTATCGGTGAAGTCTTTGTGTGCAGGAGGCTGGAGGATTGCTGGGCAGGGTGGAAATTGCATTGGCGTGGTCATAGGCCATTCAGTCACTACAGCTCATTGTACCGGTGGGACCCTCTCATTATTTTGCTATGGGGCCCAAACAATTCTAGTTACGCCCCTGGTGTACATGAACAGGGTACAGTAACATTGGACCACAGCTTACAGAGGCAATTACAGAGGCGTAGAGCGGTCACTGTACAGTATACTTTACGATAAGCAGACTCCAAATACACTGCGCTGTACTGTAGAACAGCTTGTGACATGTTTCCACATTGGGGACTGTTCATGATCTAGAAAGACTAATATAATATATAATATTCTAGAACTTATTGCTATACAGATTTGGGCAGAGACCGTAAAGGGAACATGATAAATGTATTTTTCAATACTGTATATCAGGGGATTTTATAAGCTACAGTACAGGAGGGAAATGTAAAAGTAAAATAAGTACAGTAATAGAACCCAATGTACAGTAACGCAGTACTCATGTGTAGGGGACATTGGCCCTGGGGTCTCTGTAGCCTCCACCGGCACATCATGTACTGCAGCATGCATGAAAAGTATCACACTGGCCCCACATGAAAAAAGTATCACACTGGCCCCACATGAAAAAAGTATAACATCGGCCCCACATGGAAAAAGTTACAATTGGCCCCAGATGTAAACAATTTAAAAATGAACATTGGCCCTGCATGGAAGCCTGGGCGCTCGATGAATGGGGCCACACCTGTATAATGGCGGGTGATGGATACTCAGGTAATGTGCAGAGAACAGAATGTTCCTGTTATTATAGTCAGCACAGCGCAGGGCTGTGCAGTGATTGTCTGTCTCGCCTCACGCAGGGAACAGCAGCTGTTACACCACAGGTCTGTGTGCGCTGTGAGTGATAGTGCTGGGAGATGAAGCTGCGCCATAATCCCTCTGTGCCGCTCAAACCGAATCTGAGACAGAAGCATTTGTTATTGGAATAATAAATCCATCTGCGCTGTATATAGGAGCAGTATCAGACGCCGAGCGGGAAGGGACACCGGTGTGAGTCTAGTACGTATAACCCATCGCTCAGTATAACTGCTCCCCGCCACCATGTGATTACTGACAGGACACCAGACATCTCTCAGTATAACTGCTCCCCGCCACCATGTGATTACTGACAGGACACCAGACATCGCTCAGTATAACCGGCCCACAGCCACCATGTGATTACTGACAGGACACCAGACATCTCTCAGTATAACCGGCCCACAGCCACCATGTGATTACTGACAGGACACCAGACATCTCTCAGTATAACCGTCCCATAGTCACCATGTGATTACTGACAGGACACCAGACATCGCTCAGTATACCTGTGCCATAGTCACTATGTGATTACTGACAGGACACCAGACATCGCTCAGTATACCTGTGCCATAGTCACTATGTGATTACTGACAGGACACCAGACATCGCTCAGTATAACCGCCCCATAGTCACCATGTGATCACTGACAGGACACCAGACATCGCTCAGTATAACCGCCCCATAGTCACCATGTGATCACTGACAGGACACCAGACATCGCTCATTATAACCGACCCCAGTCACCATGTGATCACTGACAGGACACCAGACATCACTCAGTATAACCGGCCCCAGTCACCATGTGATCACTGACAAGACACCAGACATCGCTCAGTATAACCGGCCCCAGTCACCATGTGATCACTGACAGGACACCAGACATCGCTCAGTATATCTAGCCCCAGTCACCATGTGATCACTGACAGGACTCTAGACATCGCTCAGTATAACCGCCCCATAGTCACTATGTGATTACTGACAGGACACCAGACATCACTCAGTATAACCGTCCCATAGTCACCATGTGATCACTGACAAGACACCAGACATCGCTCAGTATAACCGGCCCCAGTCACCATGTGATCACTGACAAGACACCAGACATCGCTCAGTATAACCGGCCCCAGTCACCATGTGATCACTGACAGGACACCAGACATCGCTCAGTATATCTGGCCCCAGTCACCATGTGATCACTGACAGGACTCTAGACATCGCTCAGTATAACCATCCCATAGTCACCTTGGCCCGTATTCTGGTCGGTGCGTACTTTCCCGAATTCTTACGGAGCGGTCCGCACGCCTCGCTGTGCGGACATCGGCCGTAGAAACGCCCACCGAGCCTCCGCATTCGGACGGACTCACTCTTTAAGAACAGGACGTGTTTACGGACGACATCCAAACCATGCGTGTGCGGGGGTCACGTTGCCTGGAGCCACGGACATGATTGCCATGTCATTTAATCGATAGTTATTGTAGGGTGAGTGTGAGTGTATCTTCTAAGGGTTGGTTTTCCATTTAACTATTATGTAAGTTTGGTGTAATGAAGCACATGTTGTAATCAGATGCAGATTGCACTGGGTGCTACAGCAAACATGAGGAGTGACATGTAGTAATATGTAAACTTTGATTGCAGGTGGCACGACTTCAAAACCAACCTCAATAAAAAATTGACCAAGCGGTGGGAACACAGTCACACCTCTGGGGCTGGCCCCATGCCAGCAAAACTGAAGCTCACCCCCCTGGAGGAGATGGCAGAGTGCTGCATTGCAGTAGAGGAGGTCCGGGGGGTGAGCACCATGGATAGCGAGGCCCCAGCGGAAGTCTTTGCTGCTTTTGTTGAAGGTAATTATTTGCCATGCCATAAGTAGTTGGTACTAATTTTCTTGGAATGTGTTGTAATTGATATTTTCTCTTTCACCCTCATCCCCACCGCTTGGTCAAGAATCTCTTGAGGAGGTGGAGGAGTCTGTGCCACCTGCCACCAGTGCCAGGCACGTGCAGCAGCAGCCACCGGCCAACCCCGAATACGACAGGTGGGGGCAGGTGCTTGGCCACATTCACCAGCAGGGAGACTTGGCATCAGAGCGGATGCGTAGGACCGAGGAGGTCATGCAGGGTTTGGTCAGCACCCAGCAGACAATAGCTGGGAGCCTGCAGGCTATGGCTGAGGCCCCTTAGGCCATGGCTGCAAGCCTGCAGGTGCTGGCAGATCAAGCCCTGCGCCAAAATGACCTCCTTCTCCACCATAATGAGCTTATGGTGGAGCTAGTTTCCAGCAATAGGGTCCTAATGTCATCCGTTTCTGGTGCATTCCCACCAGCAGCAATCCCTGCTGGCAGAGGGGGAACATCATCCCCCCCCCTCACCAGCATCTGCTCCACCTGGGCCACCATCCGAACGTGGCAGTGGCCGTGGCCGAAGAGCTGCTGCACGTGGCAAGGAGCCTACCAGGGCCAAACGTGCCTGCAAATGAACTTGTGTCCGCATTAATCTCCACCCTTATGTCTTCCCAAATCTTTCATTGAGCTGTGTGTGTCAGCTTCCTGTGTCCAATCCCGTGCAGAGGGTACCCACATTTGCCCTCGTTTCGAATGTGTTGTTTGGTTCCCCTGTTGCCCTCTTTCGGCTACCATTACTGTCTGCTGTACTTGAAGTGTTGGTGCTATACTTTTGTTGTGAAGCCACCTGATGTTTTCCTAATGATTCTGCTGTGGTTCTGTATGTCACAAAATCATTTATTTATTATATATTATTTTTGTACATTCCTGGCATGGTACCTTTTTATTTTGTTACGGTTTCCATTTTATTTTTGAATTTATTGTAATAAATGTATATTTGTATCCACAAATGTGTGGTTTAATTGTTACATGTAGAAGTGACATGTCTATTTCTATTATTGATAGTAAGTTCTGTCCATTGTTTGCAGTGTAAAAGTGTGTGAAAACTGCAGCATATATGTGTGTGTTTAGTAATGGTCCATTTAAGCTGCAATGGTTCCAATTGAAGCACTGACAAGCGTGTAATTAATGAGTAATGAGTAAAGGAGTGGATTGTATTGTGTTCAGCTGACATTGGTTGTACTGATTAGGCGTTCCGATTGCCTAGCGCATGAACGAGTGGTGTCCGCAAAGCAATACTTGCTTATGGACACCGCATATTTCTTGCCTTTTTGTTCGCGTGCATTCGGTGTGCTGTCCGAATGCACGCCTACCAAAATAAGTGCACTCCCTCGTGTCCGCCCATGTTTACGCCCAGTTTAGCCCACTTTGAAAGTACGCCCCTGTGTAGTTCCGAATGACGCCCATAATACGCCCATATTTCCTGAGTGATTGCGGTGCACATTTCTGTACGGTATTGGCAAGTACAAGTACGGAGACCATGCGTGGCACATGCGCATAGCGTTCCCCACGCATGCGCAGACGGCTAAAAAACGCCATCCGAAAGTATTCGGAAATTTACGCATCGACCAGAATAAGGCCCCATGTGATCACTGACAGGACACCAGACATCGCTCAGTATAACCGCCCCATAATCATCATGTGATCACTAACAGGACACCAGACATCGCTCAGTATAACCGTCCCATAGTCACCATGTGATTACTGACAGGACACGAGACATCACTCAGTATAACCGGCCCACGGCCACCATGTGATTACTGACAGGACACCAGACATCGCTCAGTATAACTGCTCCCCGCCACCATGTGATTACTGACAGGACACCAGACATCTCTCAGTATAACCGTCCCATAGTCACCATGTGATTACTGATAGGTCACGAGACATCGCTCAGTATAACTGCTCCCCGCAACCATGTGATTACTGACAGGACACCAGACATCGCTCAGTATAACCGGCCCACGGCCACCATGTGATTACTGACAGGACACCAGACATCGCTCAGTATAACCGGCCCACGGCCACCATGTGATTACTGACAGGACACCAGACATCGCTCAGTATAACCGGCACCAGTCACCATGTGATCACTGATAGGTCACCAGACATCGCTCAGTATAACTGCTCCCCGCCACCATGTGATTACTGACAGGACACCAGACATCGCTCAGTATAACTGCTCCCTGCCACCATGTGATTACTTACAGGACACCAGACATCGCTCAGTATAACCGTCCCATAGTCACCATGTGATCACTGACAGGACACCAGACATCGCTCAGTATAACCGTCTCATAGTCACCATGTGATCACTGACAGGACCCCAGACATCGCTCAGTATAACTGTCCCATAGTCACCATGTGATCACTGACAGGACACCAGACATCACTCAGTATAACCGGCACCAGGGCACCATGTGATTACTGACAGGACACCAGATATCGCTCAGTATAACCATCACATAGTCGCCATGTGATTACTGACAGGACACCAGACATCGCTCAGTATAACCGGCCCATAGTCACCATGTGATTACTGACAGGACACCAGACATCGCTCAGTATAACCGGCACCAGGGCACCATGTGATTACTGACAGGACACCAGATATCGCTCAGTATAACCATCACATAGTCGCCATGTGATTACTGACAGGACACCAGACATCGCTCAGTATAACCGTCCCATAATCACCATGTGATTACTGACAGGACACCAGACATCACTCAGTATAACCGTCCCATAGTCACCATGTGATCACTGACAGGACCCCAGACATCACTCAGTATAACCTGCCCCCGGCCACCATGTGACTACTGACAGGACACCAGACATCGCTCAGTATAACCGTCCCATAGTCACCATGTGATCACTGACAGGACCCCAGACATCACTCAGTATAACCGGCCCCCGGCCACCATGTGACTACTGACAGGACACAAGACATCGCTCAGTATAACTAGCCCCAGTCACCATGTGATTACTGACAGGACACCAGACATCGCTCAGTATAACCGTCCCATAGTCACCATGTGATCACTGACAGGACACCAGATATCGCTCAGTATAACCATCACATAGTCGCCATGTGATTACTGACAGGACACCAGACATCGCTCAGTATAACCGGCCCATAGTCACCATGTGATTACTGACAGGACACCAGACATCGCTCAGTATAACCGGCACCAGGGCACCATGTGATTACTGACAGGACACCAGATATCGCTCAGTATAACCATCACATAGTCGCCATGTGATTACTGACAGGACACCAGACATCGCTCAGTATAACCGTCCCATAATCACCATGTGATTACTGACAGGACACCAGACATCACTCAGTATAACCGTCCCATAGTCACCATGTGATCACTGACAGGACCCCAGACATCACTCAGTATAACCTGCCCCCGGCCACCATGTGACTACTGACAGGACACCAGACATCGCTCAGTATAACCGTCCCATAGTCACCATGTGATCACTGACAGGACCCCAGACATCACTCAGTATAACCGGCCCCCGGCCACCATGTGACTACTGACAGGACACAAGACATCGCTCAGTATAACTAGCCCCAGTCACCATGTGATTACTGACAGGACACCAGACATCGCTCAGTATAACCGTCCCATAGTCACCATGTGATCACTGACAGGACCCCAGACATCACTCAGTATAACCGGCCCCCGGCCACCATGTGACTACTGACAGGACACAAGACATCGCTCAGTATAACCAGCCCCCGGCCACCATGTGACTACTGACAGGACCCCAGACATCACTCAGTATAACCTTCCCATAGTGACCATGTGATCACTGACAGGACACCAGACATCGCTCAGTATAACCTTCCCATAGTCACTATGTGATCACTGACAGGACCCCAGACATCACTCAGTATAACCGGCCCTCGGCCACCATGTGATTATTGACAAGACACCAGACATCGCTCAGTATAACCGGCCCCCGGCCACCATGTGACTACTGACAGGACACCAGACATCGCTCAGTATAACCATCACATAGTCACCATGTGATCACTGACAGGACACAAGACATCGCTCAGTATAACCGTCCCATAGTCACCATGTGATAACTGACAGGACACCAGACATCGCTCAGTATAACCTTCCCATAGTCACCATGTGATCACTGACAGGACACAAGACATCGCTCAGTATAACCAGCCCCCGGCCACCATGTGACTACTGACAGGACACCAGACATCACTCAGTATAACCGGCCCCCGGCCACCATGTGACTACTGACAGGACCCCAGACATCGCTCAGTATAACCAGCCCCCGGCCACCATGTGACTAATGACAGGACACCAGACATCACTCAGTATAACCGGCCCCGGCCACCATGTGACTACTGAGAGGACCCCAGACATCGCTCAGTATAACCGGCCCCCGGCCACCATGTGACTACTGACAGGACCCCAGACATCGCTCAGTATAACCAGCCCCCGGCCACCATGTGACTACTGACAGGACACCAGACATCACTCAGTATAACCGGCCCCCGGCCACCATGTGACTACTGACAGGACCCCAGACATCGCTCAGTATAACCGTCCCCCGGCCACCATGTGACTACTGACAGGACTCCAGACATCGCTCAGTATAACCAGCCCCCGGCCACCATGTGACTACTGACAGGACCCCAGACATCGCTCAGTATAACCAGCCCCCGGTCACCATGTGATTACTGACAGGACACCAGACATCGCTCAGTATAACCGTCCCATAGTCACCATGTGATCACTGACAGGACACCAGACATCGCTCAGTATAACCAGCCCCCGGCCACCATGTGACTACTGACAGGACCCCAGACATCGCTCAGTATAACCAGCCCCCGGCCACCATGTGACTACTGACAGGACACCAGACATCACTCAGTATAACCGGCCCCCGGCCACCATGTGACTACTGACAGGACACCAGACATCGCTCAGTATAACCGGCCCCCGGTCACCATGTGACTACTGACAGGACCCCAGACATCGCTCAGTATAACCAGCCCCCGGCCACCATGTGACTACTGACAGGACCCCAGACATCGCTCAGTATAACCGGCCCCCGGTCACCATGTGATTACTGACAGGACACCAGACATCACTCAGTATAACCGTCCCATAGTCACCATGTGACTACTGACAGGACACCAGACATCGCTCAGTATAACCAGCCCCCGGCCACCATGTGACTACTGACAGGACCCCAGACATCGCTCAGTATAACCGGCCCCCGGCCACCATGTGATCACTGACAGGACACAAGACATCGCTCAGTATAACTAGCCCCCGGCCACCATATGACTACTGACAGGACCCCAGACATCGCTCAGTATAACCGGCCCCCGGTCACCATGTGATTACTGACAGGACACCAGACATCACTCAGTATAACCGTCCCATAGTCACCATGTGACTACTGACAGGACACCAGACATCGCTCAGTATAACCAGCCCCCGGCCACCATGTGACTACTGACAGGACCCCAGACATCGCTCAGTATAACCGGCCCCCGGCCACCATGTGATCACTGACAGGACACAAGACATCGCTCAGTATAACCAGCCCCCGGCAACCATATGACTACTGACAGGACACCAGACATCACTCAGTATAACCGGTCGCTTCCGTCTCGCAGACACCTCCAGGATCAGACCATTTCTCCCCCTCATCCACCCACTGGTCATCTCCGGTCTGGCCTCCTGTTCTAGTGGTATGGCGATGTGGTCACCAACATAGCTGAACCCCTGGATAGTATGGGTTACGGTCATTGTGTCTACAGCAACTAGGTCGAAAAGCATTTGGTTGACACCAGTAGGTTGACAGGCAGACAGGTTGTTAGGTCAACACAAGCATTAGCTCGACATGGGCAATGTCGACAGTCAAAAGGTTGACATGGGGTTTTCACTGTTTTTTGAGCCGACATTTGCCGACAGGCGGTATTTTATGCCCTATCATCCGTAGCGAGCGATGCGAGGTCATGTGATGCACTTCAAACTGTGTCCATGTTGACAGTTTTGACATTTGGGTAAAAAAACAGTGAAAAACTCCTTGTCGATCTTTTGACTGTTGACCTTGCCCATGTCATCCTAATGCTTGTGTCGACCTAATGTCCTGTCAACCTACACCCATGTCGACCTTGACCCAATGTCGACCTTGAGCCATGTTGATCTTGCTGCCTGTCACCCTAGTGGTGTCGACCAAATGCTTGTCGACCTAGCTGATGTAGACGGAACGATCCCACCCAATAGTATATGGACAATCTGCACACATACACACATATCCGTCGCCCATTCTCCGTCCTGAGTCCCGGGGTACAATCACCAAACACCTGTACAGTATATTTAGTATCATTGTGTAATTGCTGTGCTGGAAATGACCCCGCCTGTCGTTCCAGACCCCGGAGCTAATGAGCCACAGCGAGAGCAGATTGTTGCTATGAAGACGTCTTTCTCTGAGCGGCCGCAGACAGAAATAAAGGAGATAAATGGGACGTTGTTACTATCGCACGCCGTGACATTGTGTAGACATTGCATCAGGCGTTCCTGCCAGCGCCGCACAATTCCCCAGTCGGGCGCATTACTCTGCTTACTGCTGTCAGTGTGATCGCTCTGCTCTCAGATAAACCAATACTGACATTTCCATGCAGATTGTGTTATTACAGCGCACATAGGCCCTTATTCTAGTTCGGACGGTACGGCCCGCGTGCGGCCGTACCGCCGATGTTTTTATTCTGCACATGCGCAGAGGTCTATCTGCGCATGTGCAGCCCCCTTCGCCGCAGACGTATTTCGTCCGCCGCAAAGGGGGCGTATAGGGGCGTGAGGGGCTTCAGACCCTCATTTCCCTATGTGTACGCCCCGCGTTTCATGGGCGTTCCCATGCAAACGCGGGGCGTATGCATGGTAATGAGGGAATGACGCAGCTCATGGGGGCGGAAAGCTGACGTCGCCGGATGTCAGCTCTCAGCCCCCATACAAGCTAGCACACGGACGATTGTCCGTGTGGTCTCAGCTTGCGGGAGCTGCTGGGGCGTGCGGACCTGCCTTCGATGGTCGACGACCATCGAATGCAGGGGGCAGCTCCCACCATGGTGGAGGCGTACGCCTCCACCATTTTTATGCGGATCGCCAGCCGTCCGTGTACGGACGGCCGTGGCGATCCGTCTCGTGGGCGGGGTTTGGTTTGTGCGGCCGGAGCACCGTGTGCGGCTCCGGCCGCACCAACCAGAATAAGGGCCCATAGAAGGGACGATGGGGATTACACGGAGCAAAGCGGAATCTTATACCTGCATTATACACCAACCTCTATGTGTATTGTGCCCCAGATAATGAGCAGGCTTGGAACATTGATTTCAGGCGTCCAGGGAATTGCCAAGTTCGGGACGTGCGTGCGTGAGATGCTGGTGCACCAGATTGCTGCGAATGGGATGCGCGCGTGTATGCAACGAGGCGGGATCGCGCAAAGGGAGCAAAGATACGCCTTGCTCCATCCGTGTTCACAAACCCATGGACAACAGCACAAATGTGCGCAAGTCTGAGGCTGATGTGCGACTGAGACAGGGTGGAAGTGGTCAGCTCCGATGTCATGGACCCTCCTCACACACGCCTGGGCACGGCGGCATTTCCTTGGTGCACATGCGCCGTCATTCGATAATCGCTCGATTTGCCAATTCTGAAATTAGCGACCAATGCTGAATTAGCCCCTATGTCACAAGATCCAGGTGCAGAACGCGTCCTACGCATGCACAGAGTACAGAAAGTGGGTACCCGTAACGATGGGTGCAGGACGGACCAGAGCTGAACGATGCCATCGGTACGGGGATCTGTATAACCTGGATAGGACACAGGGGAGTCCTGGGTGCTAAGATTTATTATGTGGCTTATACAATGCACTGAGGCTTTATATCTCGTCTTTGGGCATTATTCAGGTTGGCTGGCTAAGCAGCGTATTTTCACAACCTAGCAAGTATGTCAACACTGCCTACCTGCCGGCTGTGTGAACACCGGACCTCATGCAATTCCCCGCAGTCTGAACGGCCTTTTATCTGGGCCAGAGATGGCTGAACAGGGAGCGATTGCTGACGTCATGTGACATTAGCCTCCTGCCCGAGCACTTATTGGCCGCCTGCGTTCCCATGACCCAGACGCTCTCTGCCCCCTACCTCCCCATCTCATGCCCAACACCTATCCAACCCATGCCCAGCCCCTCCCCAGCCTGTGCGCAGCCCCTTCCAACCCGTGCACAGCCCCTCTCCCACCCGTGCACAGCCCCTCTCCCGCCCGTGCTCATCCCCCTCCCCAGCCCATGCACAGCCCCTCTCCCGCCCGTGCACATCCCCTCCCCAGCCCATGCACAGCCCCTCCCCAGCCCATGCACAGCCCCTCTCCCGCCCATGCTCATCCCCCTCCCCAGCCCATGCACAGCCCCTCTCCGGCCCGTGCACATCCCCTCCCCAGCCCATGCACAGCCCCAGCCCCTGCGCAGCCCCTCCCCAGCCCGTGCGCAGCCCCTCTCCCGCCCGTGCGCAGCCCCTCTCCCGCCCGTGCACATCCCCTCCCCAGCCCATGCAGCCCCAGCCCCTGCGAAGCCCCTCCCCAGCCCGTGCGCAGCCCCTCCCCAGCCCGTGCACAGCCCCTCCCGAGCCCATGCACAGCCCCTCTCCAGTCCCTCCCCAGCCCGTGCACAGCCCCTCCCCAGACCGTGCGCAGCCCCTCCCCAGCCCGCACACAGCCCCTCCCCAGCCCCTACGCAGTCCCTCCCCAGCCCGTGCACAGTCCCTCCCCAGACCGTGCACAGCCCCTCCCCAGCCCGTGCGCAGCCCCTCCCCAGCCGGTGCACAGCCCCTCCCCAGCCCATGCACAGCCCCTCCCCAGCCCGTGCACAGCCCCTCCCCAGCCCCAGCCCTTCTGCAGCCCATGCACAGCCCCTCCCCAGCCTGTGCACAGCCCCTCCTCCATGCATTGTGGGATCCCGCATATTTGCAGGCACATAGCCTGCTGTGGGATTTGAAGCCAATATTATTTCGGCCTTGTTACCCTACTACAAAGGGAAGTTATGGATTTCCCATCTGCCGTCCGCTGTCATTACAGATTAGACCGTAGCGCACGTATAATCTGAGAGCGTATTGTCAGCGGCTGACAGATCAGAACTCTTATCCTTAACTAACAGAAATATTAATGATAATTGTGCTGATATTAATATTTGAGGCGTCTCTGAATGAATATTTCATGCTCGTCTCAGCGCCGCGGACCATGAAAGCCTCGCCCGGAGCTGAGGGTCATTAGCATTTTCCCTCCATCTGAGACCAAAAGAACAGGAGGGAAATGTTTGTGTACAGGCTGCACAATGCCGTCACGTCATTTAGGGGCCATAATTCCTGGAGGGGACACGCCTGGCGCCCAATCGCTCAGAGAGTAAGTGCAGAATGATTGCAGTAAGAAATAAAGGAAGAGAGATGTCCGCCCGGGGCCGGGAGACGCTCCTGGTACATTTATTGTGGGCGGCAATTATTCATGTCAGACAGGCATTGCAATAAGTGAGAGAAATGGGTTTGCGGGCGGACGCAGTATGGGCACTGTACAATA
>NW_028142720.1:0-35171 GCF_055691185.1 Crinia signifera
TCCTTAACGAAAAGAGCTAGAAGGCTGAAAATGCAGATTTAGACTTGTAGGCATTGTGTGAACAAGATAGCGTTGAAAAATCAGCCCAGCTCATTCCGCCTTAGAGAAAACCGCGTTGACATTTTTTCCAAATGCTTTGCAATATCTCCTTAACGAAAAGAGCTAGAAGGCTGAAAATGCAGATTTAGACTTGTAGGCATTGTGTGAACAAGATAACGTTGAAAAATCGGCCCCAGCTCATTCCGCCTTAGAGAAAACCGCGTTGACATTTTTTCCAAATGCTTTGCAATATCTCCTTAACGAAAAGAGCTAGAAGGCTGAAAATGCAGATTTAGACTTGTAGGCATTGTGTGAACAAGATAGCGTTGAAAAATCAGCCCCAGCTCATTCCGCCTTAGAGAAAACCGCGTTGACATTTTTTCCAAATGCTTTGCAATATCTCCTTAACGAAAAGAGCTAGAAGGCTGAAAATGCAGATTTAGACTTGTAGGCATTGTGTGAACAAGATAGCGTTGAAAAATCGGCCCCAGCTCATTCCGCCTTAGAGAAAACCGCGTTGACATTTTTTCCAAATGCTTTGCAATATCTCCTTAACGAAAAGAGCTAGAAGGCTGAAAATGCAGATTTAGACTTGTAGGCATTGTGTGAACAAGATAACGTTGAAAAATCGGCCCCAGCTCATTCCGCCTTAGAGAAAACCGCGTTGACATTTTTTCCAAATGCTTTGCAATATCTCCTTAACGAAAAGAGCTAGAAGGCTGAAAATGCAGATTTAGACTTGTAGGCATTGTGTGAACAAGATAGCGTTGAAAAATCGGCCCCAGCTCATTCCGCCTTAGAGAAAACCGCGTTGACATTTTTTCCAAATGCTTTGCAATATCTCCTTAACGAAAAGAGCTAGAAGGCTGAAAATGCAGATTTAGACTTGTAGGCATTGTGTGAACAAGATAACGTTGAAAAATCGGCCCCAGCTCATTCCGCCTTAGAGAAAACCGCGTTGACATTTTTTCCAAATGCTTTGCAATATCTCCTTAACGAAAAGAGCTAGAAGGCTGAAAAATGCAGATTTAGACTTGTAGGCATTGTGTGAACAAGATAACGTTGAAAAATCGGCCCCAGCTCATTCCGCCTTAGAGAAAACCGCGTTGACATTTTTTCCAAATGCTTTGCAATATCTCCTTAACGAAAAGAGCTAGAAGGCTGAAAATGCAGATTTAGACTTGTAGGCATTGTGTGAACAAGATAGCGTTGAAAAATCAGCCCCAGCTCATTCCGCCTTAGAGAAAACCGCGTTGACATTTTTTCCAAATGCTTTGCAATATCTCCTTAACGAAAAGAGCTAGAAGGCTGAAAATGCAGATTTAGACTTGTAGGCATTGTGTGAACAAGATAGCGTTGAAAAATCGGCCCCAGCTCATTCCGCCTTAGAGAAAACCGCGTTGACATTTTTTCCAAATGCTTTGCAATATCTCCTTAACGAAAAGAGCTAGAAGGCTGAAAATGCAGATTTAGACTTGTAGGCATTGTGTGAACAAGATAACGTTGAAAAATCGGCCCCAGCTCATTCCGCCTTAGAGAAAACCGCGTTGACATTTTTTCCAAATGCTTTGCAATATCTCCTTAACGAAAAGAGCTAGAAGGCTGAAAATGCAGATTTAGACTTGTAGGCATTGTGTGAACAAGATAGCGTTGAAAAATCAGCCCCAGCTCATTCCGCCTTAGAGAAAACCGCGTTGACATTTTTTCCAAATGCTTTGCAATATCTCCTTAACGAAAAGAGCTAGAAGGCTGAAAATGCAGATTTAGACTTGTAGGCATTGTGTGAACAAGATAACGTTGAAAAATCGGCCCCAGCTCATTCCGCCTTAGAGAAAACCGCGTTGACATTTTTTCCAAATGCTTTGCAATATCTCCTTAACGAAAAGAGCTAGAAGGCTGAAAATGCAGATTTAGACTTGTAGGCATTGTGTGAACAAGATAGCGTTGAAAAATCGGCCCCAGCTCATTCCGCCTTAGAGAAAACCGCGTTGACATTTTTTCCAAATGCTTTGCAATATCTCCTTAACGAAAAGAGCTAGAAGGCTGAAAATGCAGATTTAGACTTGTAGGCATTGTGTGAACAAGATAGCGTTGAAAAATCAGCCCCAGCTCATTCCGCCTTAGAGAAAACCGCGTTGACATTTTTTCCAAATGCTTTGCAATATCTCCTTAACGAAAAGAGCTAGAAGGCTGAAAATGCAGATTTAGACTTGTAGGCATTGTGTGAACAAGATAACGTTGAAAAATCGGCCCCAGCTCATTCCGCCTTAGAGAAAACCGCGTTTGACATTTTTTCCAAATGCTTTGCAATATCTCCTTAACGAAAAGAGCTAGAAGGCTGAAAATGCAGATTTAGACTTGTAGGCATTGTGTGAACAAGATAGCGTTGAAAAATCAGCCCCAGCTCATTCCGCCTTAGAGAAAACCGCGTTGACATTTTTTCCAAATGCTTTGCAAGATCTCCTTAACGAAAAGAGCTAGAAGGCTGAAAATGCAGATTTAGACTTGTAGGCATTGTGTGAACAAGATAGCGTTGAAAAATCAGCCCCAGCTCATTCCGCCTTAGAGAAAACCGCGTTGACATTTTTTCCAAATGCTTTGCAATATCTCCTTAACGAAAAGAGCTAGAAGGCTGAAAATGCAGATTTAGACTTGTAGGCATTGTGTGAACAAGATAGCGTTGAAAAATCGGCCCCAGCTCATTCCGCCTTAGAGAAAACCGCGTTGACATTTTTTCCAAATGCTTTGCAATATCTCCTTAACGAAAAGAGCTAGAAGGCTGAAAATGCAGATTTAGACTTGTAGGCATTGTGTGAACAAGATAACGTTGAAAAATCGGCCCCAGCTCATTCCGCCTTAGAGAAAACCGCGTTGACATTTTTTCCAAATGCTCTGCAATATCTCCTTAACGAAAAGAGCTAGAAGGCTGAAAATGCAGATTTAGACTTGTAGGCATTGTGTGAACAAGATAGCGTTGAAAAATCAGCCCCAGCTCATTCCGCCTTAGAGAAAACCGCGTTGACATTTTTTCCAAATGCTTTGCAATATCTCCTTAACGAAAAGAGCTAGAAGGCTGAAAATGCAGATTTAGACTTGTAGGCATTGTGTGAACAAGATAGCGTTGAAAAATCAGCCCCAGCTCATTCCGCCTTAGAGAAAACCGCGTTGACATTTTTTCCAAATGCTTTGCAATATCTCCTTAACGAAAAGAGCTAGAAGGCTGAAAATGCAGATTTAGACTTGTAGGCATTGTGTGAACAAGATAACGTTGAAAAATCGGCCCCAGCTCATTCCGCCTTAGAGAAAACCGCGTTGACATTTTTCCAAATGCTTTGCAATATCTCCTTAACGAAAAGAGCTAGAAGGCTGAAAATGCAGATTTAGACTTGTAGGCATTGTGTGAACAAGATAGCGTTGAAAAATCAGCCCCAGCTCATTCCGCCTTAGAGAAACCGCGTTGACATTTTTTCCAAATGCTTTGCAATATCTCCTTAACGAAAAGAGCTAGAAGGCTGAAAATGCAGATTTAGACTTGTAGGCATTGTGTGAACAAGATAGCGTTGAAAAATCGGCCCCAGCTCATTCCGCCTTAGAGAAAACCGCGTTGACATTTTTTCCAAATGCTTTGCAATATCTCCTTAACGAAAAGAGCTAGAAGGCTGAAAATGCAGATTTAGACTTGTAGGCATTGTGTGAACAAGATAACGTTGAAAAATCGGCCCCAGCTCATTCCGCCTTAGAGAAAACCGCGTTGACATTTTTCCAAATGCTTTGCAATATCTCCTTAACGAAAAGAGCTAGAAGGCTGAAAATGCAGATTTAGACTTGTAGGCATTGTGTGAACAAGATAACGTTGAAAAATCGGCCCCAGCTCATTCCGCCTTAGAGAAAACCGCGTTGACATTTTTTCCAAATGCTCTGCAATATCTCCTTAACGAAAAGAGCTAGAAGGCTGAAAATGCAGATTTAGACTTGTAGGCATTGTGTGAACAAGATAGCGTTGAAAAATCAGCCCCAGCTCATTCCGCCTTAGAGAAAACCGCGTTGACATTTTTTTCCAAATGCTTTGCAATATCTCCTTAACGAAAAGAGCTAGAAGGCTGAAAATGCAGATTTAGACTTGTAGGCATTGTGTGAACAAGATAGCGTTGAAAAATCAGCCCCAGCTCATTCCGCCTTAGAGAAAACCGCGTTGACATTTTTTCCAAATGCTTTGCAATATCTCCTTAACGAAAAGAGCTAGAAGGCTGAAAATGCAGATTTAGACTTGTAGGCATTGTGTGAACAAGATAACGTTGAAAAATCGGCCCCAGCTCATTCCGCCTTAGAGAAAACCGCGTTGACATTTTTTCCAAATGCTTTGCAATATCTCCTTAACGAAATGAGCTAGAAGGCTGAAAATGCAGATTTAGACTTGTAGGCATTGTGTGAACAAGATAGCGTTGAAAAATCAGCCCCAGCTCATTCCGCCTTAGAGAAAACCGCGTTGACATTTTTTCCAAATGCTTTGCAATATCTCCTTAACGAAAAGAGCTAGAAGGCTGAAAATGCAGATTTAGACTTGTAGGCATTGTGTGAACAAGATAGCGTTGAAAAATCGGCCCCAGCTCATTCCGCCTTAGAGAAAACCGCGTTGACATTTTTTCCAAATGCTTTGCAATATCTCCTTAACGAAAAGAGCTAGAAGGCTGAAAATGCAGATTTAGACTTGTAGGCATTGTGTGAACAAGATAACGTTGAAAAATCGGCCCCAGCTCATTCCGCCTTAGAGAAAACCGCGTTGACATTTTTTCCAAATGCTTTGCAATATCTCCTTAACGAAAAGAGCTAGAAGGCTGAAAATGCAGATTTAGACTTGTAGGCATTGTGTGAACAAGATAGCGTTGAAAAATCAGCCCCAGCTCATTCCGCCTTAGAGAAAACCGCGTTGACATTTTTTCCAAATGCTTTGCAATATCTCCTTAACGAAAAGAGCTAGAAGGCTGAAAATGCAGATTTAGACTTGTAGGCATTGTGTGAACAAGATAGCGTTGAAAAATCGGCCCCAGCTCATTCCGCCTTAGAGAAAACCGCGTTGACATTTTTTCCAAATGCTTTGCAATATCTCCTTAACGAAAAGAGCTAGAAGGCTGAAAATGCAGATTTAGACTTGTAGGCATTGTGTGAACAAGATAGCGTTGAAAAATCAGGCCCCAGCTCATTCCGCCTTAGAGAAAACCGCGTTGACATTTTTTCCAAATGCTTTGCAATATCTCCTTAACGAAAAGAGCTAGAAGGCTGAAAATGCAGATTTAGACTTGTAGGCATTGTGTGAACAAGATAGCGTTGAAAAATCAGCCCCAGCTCATTCCGCCTTAGAGAAAACCGCGTTGACATTTTTTCCAAATGCTTTGCAATATCTCCTTAACGAAAAGAGCTAGAAGGCTGAAAATGCAGATTTAGACTTGTAGGCATTGTGTGAACAAGATAGCGTTGAAAAATCGGCCCCAGCTCATTCCGCCTTAGAGAAAACCGCGTTGACATTTTTTCCAAATGCTTTGCAATATCTCCTTAACGAAAAGAGCTAGAAGGCTGAAAATGCAGATTTAGACTTGTAGGCATTGTGTGAACAAGATAGCGTTGAAAAATCGGCCCCAGCTCATTCCGCCTTAGAGAAAACCGCGTTGACATTTTTTCCAAATGCTTTGCAATATCTCCTTAACGAAAAGAGCTAGAAGGCTGAAAATGCAGATTTAGACTTGTAGGCATTGTGTGAACAAGATAGCGTTGAAAAATCGGCCCCAGCTCATTCCGCCTTAGAGAAAACCGCGTTGACATTTTTTCCAAATGCTTTGCAATATCTCCTTAACGAAAAGAGCTAGAAGGCTGAAAATGCAGATTTAGACTTGTAGGCATTGTGTGAACAAGATAGCGTTGAAAAATCGGCCCCAGCTCATTCCGCCTTAGAGAAAACCGCGTTGACATTTTTTCCAAATGCTTTGCAATATCTCCTTAACGAAAAGAGCTAGAAGGCTGAAAATGCAGATTTAGACTTGTAGGCATTGTGTGAACAAGATAGCGTTGAAAAATCGGCCCCAGCTCATTCCGCCTTAGAGAAAACCGCGTTGACATTTTTTCCAAATGCCTTGCAATATCTCCTTAACGAAAAGAGCTAGAAGGCTGAAAATGCAGATTTAGACTTGTAGGCATTGTGTGAACAAGATAGCGTTGAAAAATCAGGCCCCAGCTCATTCCGCCTTAGAGAAAACCGCGTTGACATTTTTTCCAAATGCTTTGCAATATCTCCTTAACGAAAAGAGCTAGAAGGCTGAAAATGCAGATTTAGACTTGTAGGCATTGTGTGAACAAGATAGCGTTGAAAAATCGGCCCCAGCTCATTCCGCCTTAGAGAAAACCGCGTTGACATTTTTCCAAATGCTTTGCAATATCTCCTTAACGAAAGAGCTAGAAGGCTGAAAATGCAGATTTAGACTTGTAGGCATTGTGTGAACAAGATAGCGTTGAAAAATCGGCCCCAGCTCATTCCGCCTTAGAGAAAACCGCGTTGACATTTTTTCCAAATGCTTTGCAATATCTCCTTAACGAAAAGAGCTAGAAGGCTGAAAATGCAGATTTAGACTTGTAGGCATTGTGTGAACAAGATAGCGTTGAAAAATCAGCCCCAGCTCATTCCGCCTTAGAGAAAACCGCGTTGACATTTTTTCCAAATGCTTTGCAATATCTCCTTAACGAAAAGAGCTAGAAGGCTGAAAATGCAGATTTAGACTTGTAGGCATTGTGTGAACAAGATAGCGTTGAAAAATCGGCCCCAGCTCATTCCGCCTTAGAGAAAACCGCGTTGACATTTTTTCCAAATGCTTTGCAATATCTCCTTAACGAAAAGAGCTAGAAGGCTGAAAATGCAGATTTAGACTTGTAGGCATTGTGTGAACAAGATAACGTTGAAAAATCGGCCCCAGCTCATTCCGCCTTAGAGAAAACCGCGTTGACATTTTTTCCAAATGCTTTGCAATATCTCCTTAACGAAAAGAGCTAGAAGGCTGAAAATGCAGATTTAGACTTGTAGGCATTGTGTGAACAAGATAGCGTTGAAAAATCAGCCCCAGCTCATTCCGCCTTAGAGAAAACCGCGTTGACATTTTTTCCAAATGCTTTGCAATATCTCCTTAACGAAAAGAGCTAGAAGGCTGAAAATGCAGATTTAGACTTGTAGGCATTGTGTGAACAAGATAGCGTTGAAAAATCGGCCCCAGCTCATTCCGCCTTAGAGAAAACCGCGTTGACATTTTTTCCAAATGCTTTGCAATATCTCCTTAACGAAAAGAGCTAGAAGGCTGAAAATGCAGATTTAGACTTGTAGGCATTGTGTGAACAAGATAGCGTTGAAAAATCGGCCCCAGCTCATTCCGCCTTAGAGAAAACCGCGTTGACATTTTTTCCAAATGCTTTGCAATATCTCCTTAACGAAAAGAGCTAGAAGGCTGAAAATGCAGATTTAGACTTGTAGGCATTGTGTGAACAAGATAGCGTTGAAAAATCGGCCCCAGCTCATTCCGCCTTAGAGAAAACCGCGTTGACATTTTTTCCAAATGCTTTGCAATATCTCCTTAACGAAAAGAGCTAGAAGGCTGAAAATGCAGATTTAGACTTGTAGGCATTGTGTGAACAAGATAGCGTTGAAAAATCGGCCCCAGCTCATTCCGCCTTAGAGAAAACCGCGTTGACATTTTTTCCAAATGCTTTGCAATATCTCCTTAACGAAAAGAGCTAGAAGGCTGAAAATGCAGATTTAGACTTGTAGGCATTGTGTGAACAAGATAGCGTTGAAAAATCGGCCCCAGCTCATTCCGCCTTAGAGAAAACCGCGTTGACATTTTTTCCAAATGCCTTGCAATATCTCCTTAACGAAAAGAGCTAGAAGGCTGAAAATGCAGATTTAGACTTGTAGGCATTGTGTGAACAAGATAGCGTTGAAAAATCAGCCCCAGCTCATTCCGCCTTAGAGAAAACCGCGTTGACATTTTTTCCAAATGCTTTGCAATATCTCCTTAACGAAAAGAGCTAGAAGGCTGAAAATGCAGATTTAGACTTGTAGGCATTGTGTGAACAAGATAGCGTTGAAAAATCAGGCCCCAGCTCATTCCGCCTTAGAGAAAACCGCGTTGACATTTTTTCCAAATGCTTTGCAATATCTCCTTAACGAAAAGAGCTAGAAGGCTGAAAATGCAGATTTAGACTTGTAGGCATTGTGTGAACAAGATAGCGTTGAAAATCGGCCCCAGCTCATTCCGCCTTAGAGAAAACCGCGTTGACATTTTTTCCAAATGCTTTGCAATATCTCCTTAACGAAAAGAGCTAGAAGGCTGAAAATGCAGATTTAGACTTGTAGGCATTGTGTGAACAAGATAGCGTTGAAAAATCGGCCCCAGCTCATTCCGCCTTAGAGAAAACCGCGTTGACATTTTTTCCAAATGCCTTGCAATATCTCCTTAACGAAAAGAGCTAGAAGGCTGAAAATGCAGATTTAGACTTGTAGGCATTGTGTGAACAAGATAGCGTTGAAAAATCGGCCCCAGCTCATTCCGCCTTAGAGAAAACCGCGTTGACATTTTTTCCAAATGCTTTGCAATATCTCCTTAACGAAAAGAGCTAGAAGGCTGAAAATGCAGATTTAGACTTGTAGGCATTGTGTGAACAAGATAGCGTTGAAAAATCGGCCCAACTCATTCCGCCTTAGAGAAAACCGCGTTGACATTTTTTCCAAATGCTTTGCAATATCTCCTTAACGAAAAGAGCTAGAAGGCTGAAAATGCAGATTTAGACTTGTAGGCATTGTGTGAACAAGATAGCGTTGAAAAATCGGCCCCAGCTTATTCCGCCTTAGAGAAAACCGCGTTGACATTTTTTCCAAATGCTTGCAATATCTCCTTAACGAAAAGAGCTAGAAGGCTGAAAATGCAGATTTAGACTTGTAGGCATTGTGTGAACAAGATAGCGTTGAAAAATCGGCCCCAGCTCATTCCGCCTTAGAGAAAACCGCGTTGACATTTTTTCCAAATGCTTTGCAATATCTCCTTAACGAAAAGAGCTAGAAGGCTGAAAATGCAGATTTAGACTTGTAGGCATTGTGTGAACAAGATAGCGTTGAAAAATCGGCCCCAGCTCATTCCGCCTTAGAGAAAACCGCGTTGACATTTTTTCCAAATGCTTTGCAATATCTCCTTAACGAAAAGAGCTAGAAGGCTGAAAATGCAGATTTAGACTTGTAGGCATTGTGTGAACAAGATAGCGTTGAAAAATCAGCCCCAGCTCATTCCGCCTTAGAGAAAACCGCGTTGACATTTTTTCCAAATGCTTTGCAATATCTCCTTAACGAAAAGAGCTAGAAGGCTGAAAATGCAGATTTAGACTTGTAGGCATTGTGTGAACAAGATAGCGTTGAAAAATCAGCCCCAGCTCATTCCGCCTTAGAGAAAACCGCGTTGACATTTTTTCCAAATGCTTTGCAATATCTCCTTAACGAAAAGAGCTAGAAGGCTGAAAATGCAGATTTAGACTTGTAGGCATTGTGTGAACAAGATAACGTTGAAAAATCGGCCCCAGCTCATTCCGCCTTAGAGAAAACCGCGTTGACATTTTTTCCAAATGCTTTGCAATATCTCCTTAACGAAAAGAGCTAGAAGGCTGAAAATGCAGATTTAGACTTGTAGGCATTGTGTGAACAAGATAGCGTTGAAAAATCAGCCCCAGCTCATTCCGCCTTAGAGAAAACCGCGTTGACATTTTTTCCAAATGCTTTGCAATATCTCCTTAACGAAAAGAGCTAGAAGGCTGAAAATGCAGATTTAGACTTGTAGGCATTGTGTGAACAAGATAGCGTTGAAAAATCAGCCCCAGCTCATTCCGCCTTAGAGAAAACCGCGTTGACATTTTTTCCAAATGCTTTGCAATATCTCCTTAACGAAAAGAGCTAGAAGGCTGAAAATGCAGATTTAGACTTGTAGGCATTGTGTGAACAAGATAGCGTTGAAAAATCGGCCCCAGCTCATTCCGCCTTAGAGAAAACCGCGTTGACATTTTTTCCAAATGCTTTGCAATATCTCCTTAACGAAAAGAGCTAGAAGGCTGAAAATGCAGATTTAGACTTGTAGGCATTGTGTGAACAAGATAGCGTTGAAAAATCGGCCCCAGCTCATTCCGCCTTAGAGAAAACCGCGTTGACATTTTTTCCAAATGCCTTGCAATATCTCCTTAACGAAAAGAGCTAGAAGGCTGAAAATGCAGATTTAGACTTGTAGGCATTGTGTGAACAAGATAGCGTTGAAAAATCGGCCCCAGCTCATTCCGCCTTAGAGAAAACCGCGTTGACATTTTTTCCAAATGCTTTGCAATATCTCCTTAACGAAAAGAGCTAGAAGGCTGAAAATGCAGATTTAGACTTGTAGGCATTGTGTGAACAAGATAGCGTTGAAAAATCAGCCCCAGCTCATTCCGCCTTAGAGAAAACCGCGTTGACATTTTTTCCAAATGCTTTGCAATATCTCCTTAACGAAAAGAGCTAGAAGGCTGAAAATGCAGATTTAGACTTGTAGGCATTGTGTGAACAAGATAGCGTTGAAAAATCAGCCCCAGCTCATTCCGCCTTAGAGAAAACCGCGTTGACATTTTTTCCAAATGCTTTGCAATATCTCCTTAACGAAAAGAGCTAGAAGGCTGAAAATGCAGATTTAGACTTGTAGGCATTTTTTCCAAATGCTTTGCAATATCTCCTTAACGAAAACAGCTAGAAGGCTGAAAATGCAGATTTAGACTTGTAGGCATTGTGTGAACAAGATAGCGTTGAAAAATCGGCCCCAGCTCATTCCGCCTTAGAGAAAACCGCGTTGACATTTTTTCCAAATGCTTTGCAATATCTCCTTAACGAAAAGAGCTAGAAGGCTGAAAATGCAGATTTAGACTTGTAGGCATTGTGTGAACAAGATAGCGTTGAAAAATCAGCCCCAGCTCATTCCGCCTTAGAGAAAACCGCGATGACATTTTTTCCAAATGCTTTGCAATATCTCCTTAACGAAAAGAGCTAGAAGGCTGAAAATGCAGATTTAGACTTGTAGGCATTGTGTGAACAAGATAGCGTTGAAAAATCTGCCCCAGCTTATTTCGACTTAGAGAAAACCGCGTTGACATTTTTTTCCAAATGCCTTGCAATATCTCCTTAACGAAAAGAGCTAGAAGGCTGAAAATGCAGATTTAGACTTGTAGGCATTGTGTGAACAAGATAGCGTTGAAAAATCTGCTCCAGCTTATTCTGCCTTAGAGAAAACCGCGTTGACATTTTTTCCAAATGCCTTGCAATATCTCCTTAACGAAAAGAGCTAGAAGGCTGAAAATTCAGATTTAGACTTGTAGGCATTGTGTGAACAAGATAGCGTTGAAAAATCTGCCCCAGCTTATTCCGCCTTAGAGAAAACCGCGTTGACATTTTTTCCAAATGCCTTGCATTATCTCCTTAACGAAAAGAGCTAGAAGGCTGAAAATGCAGATTTAGACTTGTAGGCATTGTGTGAACAAGATAGCGTTGAAAAATCTGACCCAGCTTATTCCGCCTTAGAGAAAACCGCGTTGACATTTTTTCCAAATGCCTTGCAATATCTCCTTAACGAAAAGAGCTAGAAGGCTGAAAATGCAGATTTAGACTTGTAGGCATTGTGTGAACAAGATAGCGTTGAAAAATCTGCCCCAGCTTATTCCACCTTAGAGAAACCCGCGTTGACATTTTTTCCAAATGCCTTGCAATATCTCCTTAATGAAAAGAGCTAGAAGGCTGAAAATGCAGATTTAGACTTGAAGCATTGTGTGAACAAGATAGCGTTGAAAAATCGGCCCCAGCTCATTCCGCCTTAGAGAAAACCGCGTTGACATTTTTTCCAAATGCTTTGCAATATCTCCTTAACGAAAAGAGCTAGAAGGCTGAAAATGCAGATTTAGACTTGTAGGCATTGTGTGAACAAGATAACGTTGAAAAATCGGCCCCAGCTCATTCCGCCTTAGAGAAAACCGCGTTGACATTTTTTCCAAATGCTTTGCAATATCTCCTTAACGAAAAGAGCTAGAAGGCTGAAAATGCAGATTTAGACTTGTAGGCATTGTGTGAACAAGATAGCGTTGAAAAATCAGCCCCAGCTCATTCCGCCTTAGAGAAAACCGCGTTGACATTTTTTCCAAATGCTTTGCAATATCTCCTTAACGAAAAGAGCTAGAAGGCTGAAAATGCAGATTTAGACTTGTAGGCATTGTGTGAACAAGATAACGTTGAAAAATCGGCCCCAGCTCATTCCGCCTTAGAGAAAACCGCGTTGACATTTTTTCCAAATGCTTTGCAATATCTCCTTAACGAAAAGAGCTAGAAGGCTGAAAATGCAGATTTAGACTTGTAGGCATTGTGTGAACAAGATAGCGTTGAAAAATCGGCCCCAGCTCATTCCGCCTTAGAGAAAACCGCGTTGACATTTTTTCCAAATGCTTTGCAATATCTCCTTAACGAAAAGAGCTAGAAGGCTGAAAATGCAGATTTAGACTTGTAGGCATTGTGTGAACAAGATAGCGTTGAAAAATCAGCCCCAGCTCATTCCGCCTTAGAGAAAACCGCGTTGACATTTTTTCCAAATGCTTTGCAATATCTCCTTAACGAAAAGAGCTAGAAGGCTGAAAATGCAGATTTAGACTTGTAGGCATTGTGTGAACAAGATAACGTTGAAAAATCGGCCCCAGCTCATTCCGCCTTAGAGAATACCGCGTTGACATTTTTTCCAAATGCTTTGCAATATCTCCTTAACGAAAAGAGCTAGAAGGCTGAAAATGCAGATTTAGACTTGTAGGCATTGTGTGAACAAGATAGCGTTGAAAAATCAGCCCCAGCTCATTCCGCCTTAGAGAAAACCGCGTTGACATTTTTTTCCAAATGCTTTGCAATATCTCCTTAACGAAAAGAGCTAGAAGGCTGAAAATGCAGATTTAGACTTGTAGGCATTGTGTGAACAAGATAGCGTTGAAAAATCGGCCCCAGCTCATTCCGCCTTAGAGAAAACCGCGTTGACATTTTTTCCAAATGCTTTGCAATATCTCCTTAACGAAAACAGCTAGAAGGCTGAAAATGCAGATTTAGACTTGTAGGCATTGTGTGAACAAGATAGCGTTGAAAAATCGGCCCCAGCTCATTCCGCCTTAGAGAAAACCGCGTTGACATTTTTTCCAAATGCTTTGCAATATCTCCTTAACGAAAAGAGCTAGAAGGCTGAAAATGCAGATTTAGACTTGTAGGCATTGTGTGAACAAGATAGCGTTGAAAAATCAGCCCCAGCTCATTCCGCCTTAGAGAAAACCGCGATGACATTTTTTCCAAATGCTTTGCAATATCTCCTTAACGAAAAGAGCTAGAAGGCTGAAAATGCAGATTTAGACTTGTAGGCATTGTGTGAACAAGATAGCGTTGAAAAATCTGCCCCAGCTTATTTCGACTTAGAGAAAACCGCGTTGACATTTTTTTCCAAATGCCTTGCAATATCTCCTTAACGAAAAGAGCTAGAAGGCTGAAAATGCAGATTTAGACTTGTAGGCATTGTGTGAACAAGATAGCGTTGAAAAATCTGCTCCAGCTTATTCTGCCTTAGAGAAAACCGCGTTGACATTTTTTCCAAATGCCTTGCAATATCTCCTTAACGAAAAGAGCTAGAAGGCTGAAAATTCAGATTTAGACTTGTAGGCATTGTGTGAACAAGATAGCGTTGAAAAATCTGCCCCAGCTTATTCCGCCTTAGAGAAAACCGCGTTGACATTTTTTCCAAATGCCTTGCATTATCTCCTTAACGAAAAGAGCTAGAAGGCTGAAAATGCAGATTTAGACTTGTAGGCATTGTGTGAACAAGATAGCGTTGAAAAATCTGACCCAGCTTATTCCGCCTTAGAGAAAACCGCGTTGACATTTTTTCCAAATGCCTTGCAATATCTCCTTAACGAAAAGAGCTAGAAGGCTGAAAATGCAGATTTAGACTTGTAGGCATTGTGTGAACAAGATAGCGTTGAAAAATCTGCCCCAGCTTATTCCACCTTAGAGAAACCCGCGTTGACATTTTTTCCAAATGCCTTGCAATATCTCCTTAATGAAAAGAGCTAGAAGGCTGAAAATGCAGATTTAGACTTGAAGCATTGTGTGAACAAGATAGCGTTGAAAAATCTGCCCCAGCTTATTCCGCCTTAGAGAAAACCGCGTTGACAATTTTTCCAAATGCCTTGCAATATCTCCTTAACGAAAAGAGCTAGAAGGCTGAAAATGCAGATTTAGACTTGTAGGCATTGTGTGAACAAGATAGCGTTGAAAAATCTGCCCCAGCTTATTCCGCCTTAGAGAAAACCGCGTTGACATTTTTTCCAAATGCCTTGCAATATCTCCTTAATGAAAAGAGCTAATAGGCTGAAAATGCAGATTTAGACTTGTAGGCATTGTGTGAACAAGATAGCGTTGGAAAATCTGCCCCAGCTTATTCCGCCTTAGAGAAAACCGGGTTGACATTTTTTTCCAAATGCCTTGCAATATCTCCTTAACGAAAAGAGCTAGAAGGCTGAAAATGCAGATTTAGACTTATAGGCATTGTGTGAACAAGATAGCGTTGAAAAATCTGCCCCAGCTTATTCCGCCTTAGAGAAAACCGCGTTGACATTTTTTCCAAATGCCTTGCAATATCTCCTTAAGGAAAAGAGCTAGAAGGCTGAAAATGCAGATTTAGACTTGTAGGCATTGTGTGAACAAGATAGCGTTGAAAAATCTGCCCCAGCTTATTTCGACTTAGAGAAAACCGCGTTGACATTTTTTTCCAAATGCCTTGCAATATCTCCTTAACGAAAAGAGCTAGAAGGCTGAAAATGCAGATTTAGACTTGTAGGCATTGTGTGAACAAGATAGCGTTGAAAAATCTGCCCCAGCTTATTTCGACTTAGAGAAAACCGCGTTGACATTTTTTTCCAAATGCCTTGCAATATCTCCTTAACGAAAAGAGCTAGAAGGCTGAAAATGCAGATTTAGACTTGTAGGCATTGTGTGAACAAGATAGCGTTGAAAAATCTGCCCCAGCTTATTCCGCCTTAGAGAAAACCGCGTTGACATTTTTTCCAAATGCCTTGCAATATCTCCTTAAGGAAAAGAGCTAGAAGGCTGAAAATGCAGATTTAGACTTGTAGGCATTGTGTGAACAATATAGCTTTGAAAAATCTGCCCCAGCTTATTCCGCCTTAGAGAAAACCGCGTTGACATTTTTTCCAAATGCCTTGCAATATCTCCTTAACGAAAGGAGCTAGAAGGCTGAAAATGCAGATTTAGACTTGAAGGCATTGTGTGAACAAGATAGCGTTGAAAAATCTGCTCCAGCTTATTCCACCTTAGAGAAAACCGCGTTGACATTTTTTCCAAATGCCTTGCAATATCTCCTTAACGAAAAGAGCTAGAAGGCTGAAAATGCAGATTTAGACTTGGAGGCATTGTGTGAACAAGATAGCGTTGAAAAATCTGCCCCAGCTTATTCCGCCTTAGAGAAAACCGCGTTGACATTTTTTCCAAATGCCTTGCAATATCTCCTTAAGGAAAAGAGCTAGAAGGCTGAAAATGCAGATTTAGACTTGTAGGCATTGTGTGAACAAGATAGCGTTGAAAAATCTGCCCCAGCTTATTTCGACTTAGAGAAAACCGCGTTGACATTTTTTTCCAAATGCCTTGCAATATCTCCTTAACGAAAAGAGCTAGAAGGCTGAAAATGCAGATTTAGACTTGTAGGCATTGTGTGAACAAGATAGCGTTGAAAAATCTGCTCCAGCTTATTCTGCCTTAGAGAAAACCGCGTTGACATTTTTTCCAAATGCCTTGCAATATCTCCTTAACGAAAAGAGCTAGAAGGCTGAAAATTCAGATTTAGACTTGTAGGCATTGTGTGAACAAGATAGCGTTGAAAAATCTGCCCCAGCTTATTCCGCCTTAGAGAAAACCGCGTTGACATTTTTTCCAAATGCCTTGCATTATCTCCTTAACGAAAAGAGCTAGAAGGCTGAAAATGCAGATTTAGACTTGTAGGCATTGTGTGAACAAGATAGCGTTGAAAAATCTGACCCAGCTTATTCCGCCTTAGAGAAAACCGCGTTGACATTTTTTCCAAATGCCTTGCAATATCTCCTTAACGAAAAGAGCTAGAAGGCTGAAAATGCAGATTTAGACTTGTAGGCATTGTGTGAACAAGATAGCGTTGAAAAATCGGCCCCAGCTCATTCCGCCTTAGAGAAAACCGCGTTGACATTTTTTCCAAATGCTTTGCAATATCTCCTTAACGAAAAGAGCTAGAAGGCTGAAAATGCAGATTTAGACTTGTAGGCATTGTGTGAACAAGATAGCGTTGAAAAATCGGCCCCAGCTCATTCCGCCTTAGAGAAAACCGCGTTGACATTTTTTCCAAATGCTTTGCAATATCTCCTTAACGAAAAGAGCTAGAAGGCTGAAAATGCAGATTTAGACTTGTAGGCATTGTGTGAACAAGATAGCGTTGAAAAATCGGCCCCAGCTCATTCCGCCTTAGAGAAAACCGCGTTGACATTTTTTCCAAATGCCTTGCAATATCTCCTTAACGAAAAGAGCTAGAAGGCTGAAAATGCAGATTTAGACTTGTAGGCATTGTGTGAACAAGATAGCGTTGAAAAATCGGCCCCAGCTTATTCCGCCTTAGAGAAAACCGCGTTGACATTTTTTCCAAATGCTTTGCAATATCTCCTTAACGAAAAGAGCTAGAAGGCTGAAAATGCAGATTTAGACTTGTAGGCATTGTGTGAACAAGATAGCGTTGAAAAATCGGCCCCAGCTCATTCCGCCTTAGAGAAAACCGCGTTGACATTTTTTCCAAATGCTCTGCAATATCTCCTTAACGAAAAGAGCTAGAAGGCTGAAAATGCAGATTTAGACTTGTAGGCATTGTGTGAACAAGATAGCGTTGAAAAATCAGCCCCAGCTCATTCCGCCTTAGAGAAAACCGCGTTGACATTTTTTCCAAATGCTTTGCAATATCTCCTTAACGAAAAGAGCTAGAAGGCTGAAAATGCAGATTTAGACTTGTAGGCATTGTGTGAACAAGATAGCGTTGAAAAATCAGCCCCAGCTCATTCCGCCTTAGAGAAAACCGCGTTGACATTTTTTCCAAATGCTTTGCAATATCTCCTTAACGAAAAGAGCTAGAAGGCTGAAAATGCAGATTTAGACTTGTAGGCATTGTGTGAACAAGATAACGTTGAAAAATCGGCCCCAGCTCATTCCGCCTTAGAGAAAACCGCGTTGACATTTTTTCCAAATGCTTTGCAATATCTCCTTAACGAAAAGAGCTAGAAGGCTGAAAATGCAGATTTAGACTTGTAGGCATTGTGTGAACAAGATAGCGTTGAAAAATCAGCCCCAGCTCATTCCGCCTTAGAGAAAACCGCGTTGACATTTTTTCCAAATGCTTTGCAATATCTCCTTAACGAAAAGAGCTAGAAGGCTGAAAATGCAGATTTTGACTTGTAGGCATTGTGTGAACAAGATAGCGTTGAAAAATCGGCCCCAGCTCATTCCGCCTTAGAGAAAACCGCGTTGACATTTTTTCCAAATGCTTTGCAATATCTCCTTAACGAAAAGAGCTAGAAGGCTGAAAATGCAGATTTAGACTTGTAGGCATTGTGTGAACAAGATAACGTTGAAAAATCGGCCCCAGCTCATTCCGCCTTAGAGAAAACCGCGTTGACATTTTTTCCAAATGCTTTGCAATATCTCCTTAACGAAAAGAGCTAGAAGGCTGAAAATGCAGATTTAGACTTGTAGGCATTGTGTGAACAAGATAGCGTTGAAAAATCAGCCCCAGCTCATTCCGCCTTAGAGAAAACCGCGTTGACATTTTTTCCAAATGCTTTGCAATATCTCCTTAACGAAAAGAGCTAGAAGGCTGAAAATGCAGATTTAGACTTGTAGGCATTGTGTGAACAAGATAGCGTTGAAAAATCGGCCCCAGCTCATTCCGCCTTAGAGAAAACCGCGTTGACATTTTTTCCAAATGCTTTGCAATATCTCCTTAACGAAAAGAGCTAGAAGGCTGAAAATGCAGATTTAGACTTGTAGGCATTGTGTGAACAAGATAACGTTGAAAAATCGGCCCCAGCTCATTCCGCCTTAGAGAAAACCGCGTTGACATTTTTTCCAAATGCCTTGCAATATCTCCTTAACGAAAAGAGCTAGAAGGCTGAAAATGCAGATTTAGACTTGTAGGCATTGTGTGAACAAGATAACGTTGAAAAATCGGCCCCAGCTCATTCCGCCTTAGAGAAAACCGCGTTGACATTTTTTCCAAATGCTTTGCAATATCTCCTTAACGAAAAGAGCTAGAAGGCTGAAAATGCAGATTTAGACTTGTAGGCATTGTGTGAACAAGATAGCGTTGAAAAATCGGCCCCAGCTCATTCCGCCTTAGAGAAAACCGCGTTGACATTTTTTCCAAATGCTTTGCAATATCTCCTTAACGAAAAGAGCTAGAAGGCTGAAAATGCAGATTTAGACTTGTAGGCATTGTGTGAACAAGATAGCGTTGAAAAATCGGCCCCAGCTCATTCCGCCTTAGAGAAAACCGCGTTGACATTTTTTCCAAATGCCTTGCAATATCTCCTTAACGAAAAGAGCTAGAAGGCTGAAAATGCAGATTTAGACTTGTAGGCATTGTGTGAACAAGATAGCGTTGAAAAATCGGCCCCAGCTTATTCCGCCTTAGAGAAAACCGCGTTGACATTTTTTCCAAATGCTTTGCAATATCTCCTTAACGAAAAGAGCTAGAAGGCTGAAAATGCAGATTTAGACTTGTAGGCATTGTGTGAACAAGATAGCGTTGAAAAATCGGCCCCAGCTCATTCCGCCTTAGAGAAAACCGCGTTGACATTTTTTCCAAATGCTCTGCAATATCTCCTTAACGAAAAGAGCTAGAAGGCTGAAAATGCAGATTTAGACTTGTAGGCATTGTGTGAACAAGATAGCGTTGAAAAATCAGCCCCAGCTCATTCCGCCTTAGAGAAAACCGCGTTGACATTTTTTCCAAATGCTTTGCAATATCTCCTTAACGAAAAGAGCTAGAAGGCTGAAAATGCAGATTTAGACTTGTAGGCATTGTGTGAACAAGATAGCGTTGAAAAATCAGCCCCAGCTCATTCCGCCTTAGAGAAAACCGCGTTGACATTTTTTCCAAATGCTTTGCAATATCTCCTTAACGAAAAGAGCTAGAAGGCTGAAAATGCAGATTTAGACTTGTAGGCATTGTGTGAACAAGATAACGTTGAAAAATCGGCCCCAGCTCATTCCGCCTTAGAGAAAACCGCGTTGACATTTTTTCCAAATGCTTTGCAATATCTCCTTAACGAAAAGAGCTAGAAGGCTGAAAATGCAGATTTAGACTTGTAGGCATTGTGTGAACAAGATAGCGTTGAAAAATCAGCCCCAGCTCATTCCGCCTTAGAGAAAACCGCGTTGACATTTTTTCCAAATGCTTTGCAATATCTCCTTAACGAAAAGAGCTAGAAGGCTGAAAATGCAGATTTTGACTTGTAGGCATTGTGTGAACAAGATAGCGTTGAAAAATCGGCCCCAGCTCATTCCGCCTTAGAGAAAACCGCGTTGACATTTTTTCCAAATGCTTTGCAATATCTCCTTAACGAAAAGAGCTAGAAGGCTGAAAATGCAGATTTAGACTTGTAGGCATTGTGTGAACAAGATAACGTTGAAAAATCGGCCCCAGCTCATTCCGCCTTAGAGAAAACCGCGTTGACATTTTTTCCAAATGCTTTGCAATATCTCCTTAACGAAAAGAGCTAGAAGGCTGAAAATGCAGATTTAGACTTGTAGGCATTGTGTGAACAAGATAGCGTTGAAAAATCAGCCCCAGCTCATTCCGCCTTAGAGAAAACCGCGTTGACATTTTTTCCAAATGCTTTGCAATATCTCCTTAACGAAAAGAGCTAGAAGGCTGAAAATGCAGATTTAGACTTGTAGGCATTGTGTGAACAAGATAGCGTTGAAAAATCGGCCCCAGCTCATTCCGCCTTAGAGAAAACCGCGTTGACATTTTTTCCAAATGCCTTGCAATATCTCCTTAACGAAAAGAGCTAGAAGGCTGAAAATGCAGATTTAGACTTGTAGGCATTGTGTGAACAAGATAGCGTTGAAAAATCGGCCCCAGCTCATTCCGCCTTAGAGAAAACCGCGTTGACATTTTTTCCAAATGCTTTGCAATATCTCCTTAACGAAAACAGCTAGAAGGCTGAAAATGCAGATTTAGACTTGTAGGCATTGTGTGAACAAGATAGCGTTGAAAAATCGGCCCCAGCTCATTCCGCCTTAGAGAAAACCGCGTTGACATTTTTTCCAAATGCTTTGCAATATCTCCTTAACGAAAAGAGCTAGAAGGCTGAAAATGCAGATTTAGACTTGTAGGCATTGTGTGAACAAGATAGCGTTGAAAAATCAGCCCCAGCTCATTCCGCCTTAGAGAAAACCGCGATGACATTTTTTCCAAATGCTTTGCAATATCTCCTTAACGAAAAGAGCTAGAAGGCTGAAAATGCAGATTTAGACTTGTAGGCATTGTGTGAACAAGATAGCGTTGAAAAATCTGCCCCAGCTTATTTCGACTTAGAGAAAACCGCGTTGACATTTTTTTCCAAATGCCTTGCAATATCTCCTTAACGAAAAGAGCTAGAAGGCTGAAAATGCAGATTTAGACTTGTAGGCATTGTGTGAACAAGATAGCGTTGAAAAATCTGCTCCAGCTTATTCTGCCTTAGAGAAAACCGCGTTGACATTTTTTCCAAATGCCTTGCAATATCTCCTTAACGAAAAGAGCTAGAAGGCTGAAAATTCAGATTTAGACTTGTAGGCATTGTGTGAACAAGATAGCGTTGAAAAATCTGCCCCAGCTTATTCCGCCTTAGAGAAAACCGCGTTGACATTTTTTCCAAATGCCTTGCATTATCTCCTTAACGAAAAGAGCTAGAAGGCTGAAAATGCAGATTTAGACTTGTAGGCATTGTGTGAACAAGATAGCGTTGAAAAATCTGACCCAGCTTATTCCGCCTTAGAGAAAACCGCGTTGACATTTTTTCCAAATGCCTTGCAATATCTCCTTAACGAAAAGAGCTAGAAGGCTGAAAATGCAGATTTAGACTTGTAGGCATTGTGTGAACAAGATAGCGTTGAAAAATCTGCCCCAGCTTATTCCACCTTAGAGAAACCCGCGTTGACATTTTTTCCAAATGCCTTGCAATATCTCCTTAATGAAAAGAGCTAGAAGGCTGAAAATGCAGATTTAGACTTGAAGCATTGTGTGAACAAGATAGCGTTGAAAAATCTGCCCCAGCTTATTCCGCCTTAGAGAAAACCGCGTTGACAATTTTTCCAAATGCCTTGCAATATCTCCTTAACGAAAAGAGCTAGAAGGCTGAAAATGCAGATTTAGACTTGTAGGCATTGTGTGAACAAGATAGCGTTGAAAAATCTGCCCCAGCTTATTCCGCCTTAGAGAAAACCGCGTTGACATTTTTTCCAAATGCCTTGCAATATCTCCTTAATGAAAAGAGCTAATAGGCTGAAAATGCAGATTTAGACTTGTAGGCATTGTGTGAACAAGATAGCGTTGGAAAATCTGCCCCAGCTTATTCCGCCTTAGAGAAAACCGGGTTGACATTTTTTTCCAAATGCCTTGCAATATCTCCTTAACGAAAAGAGCTAGAAGGCTGAAAATGCAGATTTAGACTTATAGGCATTGTGTGAACAAGATAGCGTTGAAAAATCTGCCCCAGCTTATTCCGCCTTAGAGAAAACCGCGTTGACATTTTTTCCAAATGCCTTGCAATATCTCCTTAAGGAAAAGAGCTAGAAGGCTGAAAATGCAGATTTAGACTTGTAGGCATTGTGTGAACAAGATAGCGTTGAAAAATCTGCCCCAGCTTATTTCGACTTAGAGAAAACCGCGTTGACATTTTTTTCCAAATGCCTTGCAATATCTCCTTAACGAAAAGAGCTAGAAGGCTGAAAATGCAGATTTAGACTTGTAGGCATTGTGTGAACAAGATAGCGTTGAAAAATCTGCCCCAGCTTATTTCGACTTAGAGAAAACCGCGTTGACATTTTTTTCCAAATGCCTTGCAATATCTCCTTAACGAAAAGAGCTAGAAGGCTGAAAATGCAGATTTAGACTTGTAGGCATTGTGTGAACAAGATAGCGTTGAAAAATCTGCCCCAGCTTATTCCGCCTTAGAGAAAACCGCGTTGACATTTTTTCCAAATGCCTTGCAATATCTCCTTAAGGAAAAGAGCTAGAAGGCTGAAAATGCAGATTTAGACTTGTAGGCATTGTGTGAACAATATAGCTTTGAAAAATCTGCCCCAGCTTATTCCGCCTTAGAGAAAACCGCGTTGACATTTTTTCCAAATGCCTTGCAATATCTCCTTAACGAAAGGAGCTAGAAGGCTGAAAATGCAGATTTAGACTTGAAGGCATTGTGTGAACAAGATAGCGTTGAAAAATCTGCTCCAGCTTATTCCACCTTAGAGAAAACCGCGTTGACATTTTTTCCAAATGCCTTGCAATATCTCCTTAACGAAAAGAGCTAGAAGGCTGAAAATGCAGATTTAGACTTGGAGGCATTGTGTGAACAAGATAGCGTTGAAAAATCTGCCCCAGCTTATTCCGCCTTAGAGAAAACCGCGTTGACATTTTTTCCAAATGCCTTGCAATATCTCCTTAAGGAAAAGAGCTAGAAGGCTGAAAATGCAGATTTAGACTTGTAGGCATTGTGTGAACAAGATAGCGTTGAAAAATCTGCCCCAGCTTATTTCGACTTAGAGAAAACCGCGTTGACATTTTTTTCCAAATGCCTTGCAATATCTCCTTAACGAAAAGAGCTAGAAGGCTGAAAATGCAGATTTAGACTTGTAGGCATTGTGTGAACAAGATAGCGTTGAAAAATCTGCTCCAGCTTATTCTGCCTTAGAGAAAACCGCGTTGACATTTTTTCCAAATGCCTTGCAATATCTCCTTAACGAAAAGAGCTAGAAGGCTGAAAATTCAGATTTAGACTTGTAGGCATTGTGTGAACAAGATAGCGTTGAAAAATCTGCCCCAGCTTATTCCGCCTTAGAGAAAACCGCGTTGACATTTTTTCCAAATGCCTTGCATTATCTCCTTAACGAAAAGAGCTAGAAGGCTGAAAATGCAGATTTAGACTTGTAGGCATTGTGTGAACAAGATAGCGTTGAAAAATCTGACCCAGCTTATTCCGCCTTAGAGAAAACCGCGTTGACATTTTTTCCAAATGCCTTGCAATATCTCCTTAACGAAAAGAGCTAGAAGGCTGAAAATGCAGATTTAGACTTGTAGGCATTGTGTGAACAAGATAGCGTTGAAAAATCGGCCCCAGCTCATTCCGCCTTAGAGAAAACCGCGTTGACATTTTTTCCAAATGCTTTGCAATATCTCCTTAACGAAAAGAGCTAGAAGGCTGAAAATGCAGATTTAGACTTGTAGGCATTGTGTGAACAAGATAGCGTTGAAAAATCGGCCCCAGCTCATTCCGCCTTAGAGAAAACCGCGTTGACATTTTTTCCAAATGCTTTGCAATATCTCCTTAACGAAAAGAGCTAGAAGGCTGAAAATGCAGATTTAGACTTGTAGGCATTGTGTGAACAAGATAGCGTTGAAAAATCGGCCCCAGCTCATTCCGCCTTAGAGAAAACCGCGTTGACATTTTTTCCAAATGCCTTGCAATATCTCCTTAACGAAAAGAGCTAGAAGGCTGAAAATGCAGATTTAGACTTGTAGGCATTGTGTGAACAAGATAGCGTTGAAAAATCGGCCCCAGCTTATTCCGCCTTAGAGAAAACCGCGTTGACATTTTTTCCAAATGCTTTGCAATATCTCCTTAACGAAAAGAGCTAGAAGGCTGAAAATGCAGATTTAGACTTGTAGGCATTGTGTGAACAAGATAGCGTTGAAAAATCGGCCCCAGCTCATTCCGCCTTAGAGAAAACCGCGTTGACATTTTTTCCAAATGCTCTGCAATATCTCCTTAACGAAAAGAGCTAGAAGGCTGAAAATGCAGATTTAGACTTGTAGGCATTGTGTGAACAAGATAGCGTTGAAAAATCAGCCCCAGCTCATTCCGCCTTAGAGAAAACCGCGTTGACATTTTTTCCAAATGCTTTGCAATATCTCCTTAACGAAAAGAGCTAGAAGGCTGAAAATGCAGATTTAGACTTGTAGGCATTGTGTGAACAAGATAGCGTTGAAAAATCAGCCCCAGCTCATTCCGCCTTAGAGAAAACCGCGTTGACATTTTTTCCAAATGCTTTGCAATATCTCCTTAACGAAAAGAGCTAGAAGGCTGAAAATGCAGATTTAGACTTGTAGGCATTGTGTGAACAAGATAACGTTGAAAAATCGGCCCCAGCTCATTCCGCCTTAGAGAAAACCGCGTTGACATTTTTTCCAAATGCTTTGCAATATCTCCTTAACGAAAAGAGCTAGAAGGCTGAAAATGCAGATTTAGACTTGTAGGCATTGTGTGAACAAGATAGCGTTGAAAAATCAGCCCCAGCTCATTCCGCCTTAGAGAAAACCGCGTTGACATTTTTTCCAAATGCTTTGCAATATCTCCTTAACGAAAAGAGCTAGAAGGCTGAAAATGCAGATTTTGACTTGTAGGCATTGTGTGAACAAGATAGCGTTGAAAAATCGGCCCCAGCTCATTCCGCCTTAGAGAAAACCGCGTTGACATTTTTTCCAAATGCTTTGCAATATCTCCTTAACGAAAAGAGCTAGAAGGCTGAAAATGCAGATTTAGACTTGTAGGCATTGTGTGAACAAGATAACGTTGAAAAATCGGCCCCAGCTCATTCCGCCTTAGAGAAAACCGCGTTGACATTTTTTCCAAATGCTTTGCAATATCTCCTTAACGAAAAGAGCTAGAAGGCTGAAAATGCAGATTTAGACTTGTAGGCATTGTGTGAACAAGATAGCGTTGAAAAATCAGCCCCAGCTCATTCCGCCTTAGAGAAAACCGCGTTGACATTTTTTCCAAATGCTTTGCAATATCTCCTTAACGAAAAGAGCTAGAAGGCTGAAAATGCAGATTTAGACTTGTAGGCATTGTGTGAACAAGATAGCGTTGAAAAATCGGCCCCAGCTCATTCCGCCTTAGAGAAAACCGCGTTGACATTTTTTCCAAATGCTTTGCAATATCTCCTTAACGAAAAGAGCTAGAAGGCTGAAAATGCAGATTTAGACTTGTAGGCATTGTGTGAACAAGATAACGTTGAAAAATCGGCCCCAGCTCATTCCGCCTTAGAGAAAACCGCGTTGACATTTTTTCCAAATGCCTTGCAATATCTCCTTAACGAAAAGAGCTAGAAGGCTGAAAATGCAGATTTAGACTTGTAGGCATTGTGTGAACAAGATAACGTTGAAAAATCGGCCCCAGCTCATTCCGCCTTAGAGAAAACCGCGTTGACATTTTTTCCAAATGCTTTGCAATATCTCCTTAACGAAAAGAGCTAGAAGGCTGAAAATGCAGATTTAGACTTGTAGGCATTGTGTGAACAAGATAGCGTTGAAAAATCGGCCCCAGCTCATTCCGCCTTAGAGAAAACCGCGTTGACATTTTTTCCAAATGCTTTGCAATATCTCCTTAACGAAAAGAGCTAGAAGGCTGAAAATGCAGATTTAGACTTGTAGGCATTGTGTGAACAAGATAGCGTTGAAAAATCGGCCCCAGCTCATTCCGCCTTAGAGAAAACCGCGTTGACATTTTTTCCAAATGCCTTGCAATATCTCCTTAACGAAAAGAGCTAGAAGGCTGAAAATGCAGATTTAGACTTGTAGGCATTGTGTGAACAAGATAGCGTTGAAAAATCGGCCCCAGCTTATTCCGCCTTAGAGAAAACCGCGTTGACATTTTTTCCAAATGCTTTGCAATATCTCCTTAACGAAAAGAGCTAGAAGGCTGAAAATGCAGATTTAGACTTGTAGGCATTGTGTGAACAAGATAGCGTTGAAAAATCGGCCCCAGCTCATTCCGCCTTAGAGAAAACCGCGTTGACATTTTTTCCAAATGCTCTGCAATATCTCCTTAACGAAAAGAGCTAGAAGGCTGAAAATGCAGATTTAGACTTGTAGGCATTGTGTGAACAAGATAGCGTTGAAAAATCAGCCCCAGCTCATTCCGCCTTAGAGAAAACCGCGTTGACATTTTTTCCAAATGCTTTGCAATATCTCCTTAACGAAAAGAGCTAGAAGGCTGAAAATGCAGATTTAGACTTGTAGGCATTGTGTGAACAAGATAGCGTTGAAAAATCAGCCCCAGCTCATTCCGCCTTAGAGAAAACCGCGTTGACATTTTTTCCAAATGCTTTGCAATATCTCCTTAACGAAAAGAGCTAGAAGGCTGAAAATGCAGATTTAGACTTGTAGGCATTGTGTGAACAAGATAACGTTGAAAAATCGGCCCCAGCTCATTCCGCCTTAGAGAAAACCGCGTTGACATTTTTTCCAAATGCTTTGCAATATCTCCTTAACGAAAAGAGCTAGAAGGCTGAAAATGCAGATTTAGACTTGTAGGCATTGTGTGAACAAGATAGCGTTGAAAAATCAGCCCCAGCTCATTCCGCCTTAGAGAAAACCGCGTTGACATTTTTTCCAAATGCTTTGCAATATCTCCTTAACGAAAAGAGCTAGAAGGCTGAAAATGCAGATTTTGACTTGTAGGCATTGTGTGAACAAGATAGCGTTGAAAAATCGGCCCCAGCTCATTCCGCCTTAGAGAAAACCGCGTTGACATTTTTTCCAAATGCTTTGCAATATCTCCTTAACGAAAAGAGCTAGAAGGCTGAAAATGCAGATTTAGACTTGTAGGCATTGTGTGAACAAGATAACGTTGAAAAATCGGCCCCAGCTCATTCCGCCTTAGAGAAAACCGCGTTGACATTTTTTCCAAATGCTTTGCAATATCTCCTTAACGAAAAGAGCTAGAAGGCTGAAAATGCAGATTTAGACTTGTAGGCATTGTGTGAACAAGATAGCGTTGAAAAATCAGCCCCAGCTCATTCCGCCTTAGAGAAAACCGCGTTGACATTTTTTCCAAATGCTTTGCAATATCTCCTTAACGAAAAGAGCTAGAAGGCTGAAAATGCAGATTTAGACTTGTAGGCATTGTGTGAACAAGATAGCGTTGAAAAATCGGCCCCAGCTCATTCCGCCTTAGAGAAAACCGCGTTGACATTTTTTCCAAATGCTTTGCAATATCTCCTTAACGAAAAGAGCTAGAAGGCTGAAAATGCAGATTTAGACTTGTAGGCATTGTGTGAACAAGATAACGTTGAAAAATCGGCCCCAGCTCATTCCGCCTTAGAGAAAACCGCGTTGACATTTTTTCCAAATGCCTTGCAATATCTCCTTAACGAAAAGAGCTAGAAGGCTGAAAATGCAGATTTAGACTTGTAGGCATTGTGTGAACAAGATAACGTTGAAAAATCGGCCCCAGCTCATTCCGCCTTAGAGAAAACCGCGTTGACATTTTTTCCAAATGCTTTGCAATATCTCCTTAACGAAAAGAGCTAGAAGGCTGAAAATGCAGATTTAGACTTGTAGGCATTGTGTGAACAAGATAGCGTTGAAAAATCAGCCCCAGCTCATTCCGCCTTAGAGAAAACCGCGTTGACATTTTTTCCAAATGCTTTGCAATATCTCCTTAACGAAAAGAGCTAGAAGGCTGAAAATGCAGATTTAGACTTGTAGGCATTGTGTGAACAAGATAGCGTTGAAAAATCAGCCCCAGCTCATTCCGCCTTAGAGAAAACCGCGTTGACATTTTTTCCAAATGCTTTGCAATATCTCCTTAACGAAAAGAGCTAGAAGGCTGAAAATGCAGATTTAGACTTGTAGGCATTGTGTGAACAAGATAGCGTTGAAAAATCGGCCCCAGCTCATTCCGCCTTAGAGAAAACCGCGTTGACATTTTTTCCAAATGCTTTGCAATATCTCCTTAACGAAAAGAGCTAGAAGGCTGAAAATGCAGATTTAGACTTGTAGGCATTGTGTGAACAAGATAGCGTTGAAAAATCGGCCCCAGCTCATTCCGCCTTAGAGAAAACCGCGTTGACATTTTTTCCAAATGCCTTGCAATATCTCCTTAACGAAAAGAGCTAGAAGGCTGAAAATGCAGATTTAGACTTGTAGGCATTGTGTGAACAAGATAGCGTTGAAAAATCGGCCCCAGCTCATTCCGCCTTAGAGAAAACCGCGTTGACATTTTTTCCAAATGCTTTGCAATATCTCCTTAACGAAAAGAGCTAGAAGGCTGAAAATGCAGATTTAGACTTGTAGGCATTGTGTGAACAAGATAGCGTTGAAAAATCGGCCCCAGCTCATTCCGCCTTAGAGAAAACCGCGTTGACATTTTTTCCAAATGCTTTGCAATATCTCCTTAACGAAAAGAGCTAGAAGGCTGAAAATGCAGATTTAGACTTGTAGGCATTGTGTGAACAAGATAGCGTTGAAAAATCGGCCCCAGCTCATTCCGCCTTAGAGAAAACCGCGTTGACATTTTTTCCAAATGCTCTGCAATATCTCCTTAACGAAAAGAGCTAGAAGGCTGAAAATGCAGATTTAGACTTGTAGGCATTGTGTGAACAAGATAGCGTTGAAAAATCAGCCCCAGCTCATTCCGCCTTAGAGAAAACCGCGTTGACATTTTTTCCAAATGCTTTGCAATATCTCCTTAACGAAAAGAGCTAGAAGGCTGAAAATGCAGATTTAGACTTGTAGGCATTGTGTGAACAAGATAGCGTTGAAAAATCAGCCCCAGCTCATTCCGCCTTAGAGAAAACCGCGTTGACATTTTTTCCAAATGCTTTGCAATATCTCCTTAACGAAAAGAGCTAGAAGGCTGAAAATGCAGATTTAGACTTGTAGGCATTGTGTGAACAAGATAGCGTTGAAAAATCGGCCCCAGCTCATTCCGCCTTAGAGAAAACCGCGTTGACATTTTTTCCAAATGCTTTGCAATATCTCCTTAACGAAAAGAGCTAGAAGGCTGAAAATGCAGATTTAGACTTGTAGGCATTGTGTGAACAAGATAGCGTTGAAAAATCAGCCCCAGCTCATTCCGCCTTAGAGAAAACCGCGTTGACATTTTTTCCAAATGCTTTGCAATATCTCCTTAACGAAAAGAGCTAGAAGGCTGAAAATGCAGATTTAGACTTGTAGGCATTGTGTGAACAAGATAGCGTTGAAAAATCGGCCCCAGCTCATTCCGCCTTAGAGAAAACCGCGTTGACATTTTTTCCAAATGCTTTGCAATATCTCCTTAACGAAAAGAGCTAGAAGGCTGAAAATGCAGATTTAGACTTGTAGGCATTGTGTGAACAAGATAGCGTTGAAAAATCAGCCCCAGCTCATTCCGCCTTAGAGAAAACCGCGTTGACATTTTTTCCAAATGCTTTGCAATATCTCCTTAACGAAAAGAGCTAGAAGGCTGAAAATGCAGATTTAGACTTGTAGGCATTGTGTGAACAAGATAGCGTTGAAAAATCGGCCCCAGCTCATTCCGCCTTAGAGAAAACCGCGTTGACATTTTTTCTAAATGCTTTGCAATATCTCCTTAACGAAAAGAGCTAGAAGGCTGAAAATGCAGATTTAGACTTGTAGGCATTGTGTGAACAAGATAACGTTGAAAAATCGGCCCCAGCTCATTCCGCCTTAGAGAAAACCGCGTTGACATTTTTTCCAAATGCCTTGCAATATCTCCTTAACGAAAAGAGCTAGAAGGCTGAAAATGCAGATTTAGACTTGTAGGCATTGTGTGAACAAGATAACGTTGAAAAATCGGCCCCAGCTTATTCCGCCTTAGAGAAAACCGCGTTGACATTTTTTCCAAATGCTTTGCAATATCTCCTTAACGAAAAGAGCTAGAAGGCTGAAAATGCAGATTTAGACTTGTAGGCATTGTGTGAACAAGATAGCGTTGAAAAATCAGCCCCAGCTCATTCCGCCTTAGAGAAAACCGCGTTGACATTTTTTCCAAATGCTTTGCAATATCTCCTTAACGAAAAGAGCTAGAAGGCTGAAAATGCAGATTTAGACTTGTAGGCATTGTGTGAACAAGATAACGTTGAAAAATCGGCCCCAGCTCATTCCGCCTTAGAGAAAACCGCGTTGACATTTTTTCCAAATGCTTTGCAATATCTCCTTAACGAAAAGAGCTAGAAGGCTGAAAATGCAGATTTAGACTTGTAGGCATTGTGTGAACAAGATAGCGTTGAAAAATCAGCCCCAGCTCATTCCGCCTTAGAGAAAACCGCGTTGACATTTTTTCCAAATGCTTTGCAATATCTCCTTAACGAAAAGAGCTAGAAGGCTGAAAATGCAGATTTAGACTTGTAGGCATTGTGTGAACAAGATAGCGTTGAAAAATCGGCCCCAGCTCATTCCGCCTTAGAGAAAACCGCGTTGACATTTTTTCCAAATGATTTGCAATATCTCCTTAACGAAAAGAGCTAGAAGGCTGAAAATGCAGATTTAGACTTGTAGGCATTGTGTGAACAAGATAACGTTGAAAAATCGGCCCCAGCTCATTCCGCCTTAGAGAAAACCGCGTTGACATTTTTTCCAAATGCCTTGCAATATCTCCTTAACGAAAAGAGCTAGAAGGCTGAAAATGCAGATTTAGACTTGTAGGCATTGTGTGAACAAGATAACGTTGAAAAATCGGCCCCAGCTTATTCCGCCTTAGAGAAAACCGCGTTGACATTTTTTCCAAATGCTTTGCAATATCTCCTTAACGAAAAGAGCTAGAAGGCTGAAAATGCAGATTTAGACTTGTAGGCATTGTGTGAACAAGATAGCGTTGAAAAATCAGCCCCAGCTCATTCCGCCTTAGAGAAAACCGCGTTGACATTTTTTCCAAATGCTTTGCAATATCTCCTTAACGAAAAGAGCTAGAAGGCTGAAAATGCAGATTTAGACTTGTAGGCATTGTGTGAACAAGATAACGTTGAAAAATCGGCCCCAGCTCATTCCGCCTTAGAGAAAACCGCGTTGACATTTTTTCCAAATGCTTTGCAATATCTCCTTAACGAAAAGAGCTAGAAGGCTGAAAATGCAGATTTAGACTTGTAGGCTTTGTGTGAACAAGATAGTGTTGAAAAATCGGCCCCAGCTCATTCCGCCTTAGAGAAAACCGCGTTGACATTTTTTCCAAATGCTTTGCAATATCTCCTTAACGAAAAGAGCTAGAAGGCTGAAAATGCAGATTTAGACTTGTAGGCATTGTGTGAACAAGATAACGTTGAAAAATCGGCCCCAGCTCATTCCGCCTTAGAGAAAACCGCGTTGACATTTTTTCCAAATGCTTTGCAATATCTCCTTAACGAAAAGAGCTAGAAGGCTGAAAATGCAGATTTAGACTTGTAGGCATTGTGTGAACAAGATAGCGTTGAAAAATCAGCCCCAGCTCATTCCGCCTTAGAGAAAACCGCGTTGACATTTTTTCCAAATGCTTTGCAATATCTCCTTAACGAAAAGAGCTAGAAGGCTGAAAATGCAGATTTAGACTTGTAGGCATTGTGTGAACAAGATAGCGTTGAAAAATCGGCCCCAGCTTATTCCGCCTTAGAGAAAACCGCGTTGACATTTTTTCCAAATGCTTTGCAATATCTCCTTAACGAAAAGAGCTAGAAGGCTGAAAATGCAGATTTAGACTTGTAGGCATTGTGTGAACAAGATAACGTTGAAAAATCAGCCCCAGCTCATTCCGCCTTAGAGAAAACCGCGTTGACATTTTTTCCAAATGCTTTGCAATATCTCCTTAACGAAAAGAGCTAGAAGGCTGAAAATGCAGATTTAGACTTGTAGGCATTGTGTGAACAAGATAACGTTGAAAAATCGGCCCCAGCTCATTCCGCCTTAGAGAAAACCGCGTTGACATTTTTTCCAAATGCTCTGCAATATCTCCTTAACGAAAAGAGCTAGAAGGCTGAAAATGCAGATTTAGACTTGTAGGCATTGTGTGAACAAGATAGCGTTGAAAAATCAGCCCCAGCTCATTCCGCCTTAGAGAAAACCGCGTTGACATTTTTTCCAAATGCTTTGCAATATCTCCTTAACGAAAAGAGCTAGAAGGCTGAAAATGCAGATTTAGACTTGTAGGCATTGTGTGAACAGGATAGCGTTGAAAAATCAGCCCCAGCTCATTCCGCCTTAGAGAAAACCGCGTTGACATTTTTTCCAAATGCTTTGCAATATCTCCTTAACGAAAAGAGCTAGAAGGCTGAAAATGCAGATTTAGACTTGTAGGCATTGTGTGAACAAGATAGCGTTGAAAAATCAGCCCCAGCTCATTCCGCCTTAGAGAAAACCGCGTTGACATTTTTTCCAAATGCTTTGCAATATCTCCTTAACGAAAAGAGCTAGAAGGCTGAAAATGCAGATTTAGACTTGTAGGCATTGTGTGAACAAGATAACGTTGAAAAATCGGCCCCAGCTCATTCCGCCTTAGAGAAAACCGCGTTGACATTTTTTCCAAATGCTTTGCAATATCTCCTTAACGAAAAGAGCTAGAAGGCTGAAAATGCAGATTTAGACTTGTAGGCATTGTGTGAACAAGATAGCGTTGAAAAATCAGCCCCAGCTCATTCCGCCTTAGAGAAAACCGCGTTGACATTTTTTCCAAATGCTTTGCAATATCTCCTTAACGAAAAGAGCTAGAAGGCTGAAAATGCAGATTTAGACTTGTAGGCATTGTGTGAACAAGATAGCGTTGAAAAATCAGCCCCAGCTCATTCCGCCTTAGAGAAAACCGCGTTGACATTTTTTCCAAATGCTTTGCAATATCTCCTTAACGAAAAGAGCTAGAAGGCTGAAAATGCAGATTTAGACTTGTAGGCATTGTGTGAACAAGATAGCGTTGAAAAATCAGCCCCAGCTCATTCCGCCTTAGAGAAAACCGCGTTGACATTTTTTCCAAATGCTTTGCAATATCTCCTTAACGAAAAGAGCTAGAAGGCTGAAAATGCAGATTTAGACTTGTAGGCATTGTGTGAACAAGATAACGTTGAAAAATCGGCCCCAGCTCATTCCGCCTTAGAGAAAACCGCGTTGACATTTTTTCCAAATGCTTTGCAATATCTCCTTAACGAAAAGAGCTAGAAGGCTGAAAATGCAGATTTAGACTTGTAGGCTTTGTGTGAACAAGATAGTGTTGAAAAATCGGCCCCAGCTCATTCCGCCTTAGAGAAAACCGCGTTGACATTTTTTTCCAAATGCTTTGCAATATCTCCTTAACGAAAAGAGCTAGAAGGCTGAAAATGCAGATTTAGACTTGTAGGCATTGTGTGAACAAGATAACGTTGAAAAATCGGCCCCAGCTCATTCCGCCTTAGAGAAAACCGCGTTGACATTTTTTCCAAATGCTTTGCAATATCTCCTTAACGAAAAGAGCTAGAAGGCTGAAAATGCAGATTTAGACTTGTAGGCATTGTGTGAACAAGATAGCGTTGAAAAATCAGCCCCAGCTCATTCCGCCTTAGAGAAAACCGCGTTGACATTTTTTCCAAATGCTTTGCAATATCTCCTTAACGAAAAGAGCTAGAAGGCTGAAAATGCAGATTTAGACTTGTAGGCATTGTGTGAACAAGATAGCGTTGAAAAATCGGCCCCAGCTTCATTCCGCCTTAGAGAAAACCGCGTTGACATTTTTTCCAAATGCTTTGCAATATCTCCTTAACGAAAAGAGCTAGAAGGCTGAAAATGCAGATTTAGACTTGTAGGCATTGTGTGAACAAGATAACGTTGAAAAATCAGCCCCAGCTCATTCCGCCTTAGAGAAAACCGCGTTGACATTTTTTCCAAATGCTTTGCAATATCTCCTTAACGAAAAGAGCTAGAAGGCTGAAAATGCAGATTTAGACTTGTAGGCATTGTGTGAACAAGATAACGTTGAAAAATCGGCCCCAGCTCATTCCGCCTTAGAGAAAACCGCGTTGACATTTTTTCCAAATGCTTTGCAATATCTCCTTAACGAAAAGAGCTAGAAGGCTGAAAATGCAGATTTAGACTTGTAGGCATTGTGTGAACAAGATAGCGTTGAAAAATCAGCCCCAGCTCATTCCGCCTTAGAGAAAACCGCGTTGACATTTTTTCCAAATGCTTTGCAATATCTCCTTAACGAAAAGAGCTAGAAGGCTGAAAATGCAGATTTAGACTTGTAGGCATTGTGTGAACAAGATAGCGTTGAAAAATCAGCCCCAGCTCATTCCGCCTTAGAGAAAACCGCGTTGACATTTTTTCCAAATGCTTTGCAATATCTCCTTAACGAAAAGAGCTAGAAGGCTGAAAATGCAGATTTAGACTTGTAGGCATTGTGTGAACAAGATAGCGTTGAAAAATCAGCCCCAGCTCATTCCGCCTTAGAGAAAACCGCGTTGACATTTTTTCCAAATGCTTTGCAATATCTCCTTAACGAAAAGAGCTAGAAGGCTGAAAATGCAGATTTAGACTTGTAGGCATTGTGTGAACAAGATAACGTTGAAAAATCGGCCCCAGCTCATTCCGCCTTAGAGAAAACCGCGTTGACATTTTTTCCAAATGCTTTGCAATATCTCCTTAACGAAAAGAGCTAGAAGGCTGAAAATGCAGATTTAGACTTGTAGGCATTGTGTGAACAAGATAGCGTTGAAAAATCAGCCCCAGCTCATTCCGCCTTAGAGAAAACCGCGTTGACATTTTTTCCAAATGCTTTGCAATATCTCCTTAACGAAAAGAGCTAGAAGGCTGAAAATGCAGATTTAGACTTGTAGGCATTGTGTGAACAAGATAGCGTTGAAAAATCAGCCCCAGCTCATTCCGCCTTAGAGAAAACCGCGTTGACATTTTTTCCAAATGCTTTGCAATATCTCCTTAACGAAAAGAGCTAGAAGGCTGAAAATGCAGATTTAGACTTGTAGGCATTGTGTGAACAAGATAACGTTGAAAAATCAGCCCCAGCTCATTCCA